>NC_036258.1:47656-94303 GCF_002742605.1 Olea europaea var. sylvestris | reverse complement strand
CTACTTAGAGCATATTGAAAATAGTTTATAAATAGTTTAAATAACGAAAATAGATGGAAAATAGTGATGGATAAATATGTGTAATATTTGTAGGTTCCTTGAAATGTGTAGATAAAAAATAATTTGACTATTTATAATAAACCATTTATAAACATGAGCCAATTATAGATTAATATTTTGAAATTCTAAATTACCATATAAAAAAGGAAATGTAATTATAAAAAAAAAAAATTATAATAAAACAAGAATTAGTAAAAACAGGCAAATATGGAAAGACAAACGGGGAGTTTCCAAGAAAAAGTTTGAAAACCAGGCGATGAGAACTTGCACTACAAGTATATGGAAAAAATAAGTACATGACAACGTTTTTTTTTTCCCTTTATTTATTTAATTTATTAAGGAAGCCTTGCTTATCGTGGAAAGATTATAAATCTCTCTTCAAAAGAACGGATTGATTTGTTATTACTGTGGGTTGAAACGTTGCTTGATATGAAGATTCAAATAAGACTGAAAGTGGATAGAAATAGAGAACATATGGATTAATCTGGTAGGATTCTCCGTAGCAGAATCAAGTATATCTAAGCTGCCTCTCAAACACTTTAGTAATTATAGGTGCTTAAAATTTCTCTGCTAACTTATCATCACCCTGGAAATCTCATGCTTTTGCTCCAACTCGGGCAGAAGAAAAAGATTTCTATCCTAAGACTAAGAAAATCAATATGCTTAAAACTAGGACATATCGCTTTGGTATGAATTGTTCCTAATCTCGGCGGCTCCAATAAAAATGATCTATGCCAAGAGATCACGGGCTGCCAACTGTGATAACTTAGGAAGAAGTTGCTTCACCAGAATCTGAGAAAGGAACAGATAGGTTGATTCACCAGGATGAATGCTATCCCAGAATAAGTACTTGGCGTGGTTTCTACAAACTGGAGTTGAGTGAGTACAGAGAGGACCAGCTTCCAGTAGTCCAGTTCCACAGCACCCTCTTCTGACTTCCACAAAATCTGTACTACACAAGAAACATTTGAGCATCTCAACATTTGAAGTGCTTAAACATTATCAACAACTTGACATGAAAGCTTTAGAAATGAAAGTGTTATCCCAAAAATAGGCCCTCGTGGTAAAGTCACTTGAAGAATGACCCTCTCTTCCAGGAGAAAATCTTCCACGGTGCGACAGCCCTATCATGGTGTGCCACCTTGTTATGTGGCCCACCACACACCCCCAAGGTGTGTGGGCCACCCATCGAGGTGGCACCTCAGCATTGGGCGGTCACACCGTCCACGTGGTGCAACCGACCCAAGGAAGATTTTCTCCTCTTCCGGGCCACCTGCTTGTGCCTCATGTTAAATCAAGAGGAGCGGAGCTCCCCTCAAAGAATGGTGATACTATGAGAATAATCTGCCAAAGCAGCTTTTCAAAAAGCATCCAAATTGAAAGGAAGAAAAAATCAGTGTCCTTATACGATGTATTGGATGAACAGAGATTAGCAGATCTTGAAGGTTTACCATATTTTTTTGGGTTATCAATCATATCCGTAAGAATAGCGTATATGTCTGCATAGAGGATTTTGCTCCTTAGAAGTTCTCGCTGTATTTGTGGAAGCAACTTTTCTAGCCTGTTGTTGTAAGACAAGGCATCTGAATTCTCCTTGTCGATGCAATTTCTCAGAATTGGAGACTTGGCTGTGATTTGGATTGGCAGACAACCTATTGGAGGAAGCCCTGATACAATTATCCTACGGCACCCAAGATCATACAGTTCCTGCAAGTTCAAATTAAGGTAGAATTTAACAAAGTGCCGTGATGCAATGGATTTTGTTATTAAAACTTTTTACGGTTTAGAAAGGATCATAAACAATTAGACATATAAAAAACTTTGAAAACGATAGAGTGTACGTTCGACTATTCTTGGTACTTGTCAATTAGTTAACTGTAGACATTGAGTTAAATGGCCCTACATTTAGTATAATACAAAATTTAGACTTTTTCAAGTCTTGCAAAAGAAATGGCCTGCTGTAGACCTAAGTGGAGAGGCGGTTTAATAAAATAATACCTAGCTCTCAAGTGAAGGCTTTGATGGCTCAAGGTTCATATCAGGTAAAGGAAAGTGAGGGGAAGAGGAGCCGCCTTGGGCCAGGCAGCAAGCCGAGGATCTGATGTTGTTGAGACTAAGAGTATGTTTAGCAAAGTTTATAATTGTTTGTAAGTTAGTCATACTCTATTTTTAACTACAGATTCCTTAAAACCACAATTTTTTCCTGCTTTTTAACTATACATTCACCGTTGACATGCAACACTGCTGAAAGAAACCGAATCACATGCACCATGAAACCTCGAGCATGGCACCAGAAGACAGGGCAGCAGTAGTTTGAGACAAAATACTATAGACTATAATCAAAACATCTTTATCACTGACTTTGGACAACTCTGTGTGTGTGTGTGAGAGAGAGAGAGAGAGATTGGACCTTAATAAAAATTTGCAGCTTATTTAGCAGGAAGCTTTGGTACTGTGTGATGTCGAATTCAAGCCCTCTTGTGGGTATGTCGTAGTAGTTAAAAATGAAGTCATTTGGTCCGGCACTAACAATAACCAAAGCACTAGCAGCTATTCTTCGAGCCTCCTCTTCACCAACAAATCTCTTAAGCCTCTGCATATAATCCTTAAATAATTCCACCTGCTTCGACATCGGGATTACATGAGAAATAGCTGTTGTAAGCTCGTCATATCCCGACCCTGCTGAAGCAAAGCTGACTCCAGTAATTAGCTCAGCATCTGATATGTTTGGCTGCAGGAATGGAGGAACAGTTTCCTTGATGCCTAACATGGATGCCAAGATATCAGGTACGAGTTTTCCATTTGAAAACCGCCCGGTAGGAATGTGGCCTGGAAAATCGATGCCATACGGTAGATGATTGCCTTGGAATGGTGTGAGTATGTAGTTATTATTCCCTGTATCAAGGGTCGAATCACCAAATATAAGAATGGCTGGGAATTTTGGCATGCTTTCACCATTGCCTGTGTTGGTGATGATGCAGCCAATTTGCACTGCCAACATAAAGAAGAGGGCAGTAGAAGCCATTGATGTATAACCAACCCTTTTTGTTTAGAAATTATAGTATTTTATGGCAAAAATCTGAAAACACACTTACACACATATATACACATAAATTGCACACGTGTATTTCACTTTTTCAAACAAAACTATTACTTATTTTGATAGAAACTTTGACTTTACTATCAAATATAGGTAACACCTTAATTAATGCGAAAGAATAATACTATCTGACACCATTGTGTTGAACACCAGTCTAGGTGTCATTATCTCATAAATTTGATTAAATGTGTCATAATTCTTTGTATTTATTTGAACAAGTAATTTAATGCACTTAGTGTTGTCATTTCACTTTTTCAAACAAAACTATTACTTATTTTGATAGAAACTTTGACTTTACTATCAAATATAGGTAACACCTTAATTAATACGAAAGAATAATACTATCTGACACCATTGTGTTGAACACCAGTCTAGGTGTCATTATCTCATAAATTTGATTAAATGTGTCATAATTCTTTGTATTTATTTGAACAAGTAATTTAATGCACTTAGTGTTGTTACTTAGACTGGTATTAGACATTAGTGGTGTTAAATAACGTTACTCGATATGAAAAGGTAAACTTGTCATTTCCTAGATGAGAAAATTATTTATTTTGAAAGTTACTTAATTACTTATGGTGAGTAGGAGAAAAGAAATAATGATGAATATAAGGTGTGAAGTTACCATGTGTTAATGTGTAAAGGTTTGGTATGTTTGTAATGTCTTTCGTTGTACTTCTGAAATTACTAGGAACTTGAAATGTGTCTGCACAGAATGTTATGACAAGATTTTGTTGGCAAGTAGTGCCCTATCTTGATGGAAATTGCCTTTCTTCACTTAAATTCTAAGATATCTATACAACCACTCACGAAATTATCGGTCACATTTGGTTCAAGTATTCTGCAAGAAGAGTGTAGAGAGTATTCTGCACATTTTGATTTTTTGTGGTGATTTTGTGTTCCGATATCTTACTAGTGAAACTTTTAGTTTAGTAACTTCTCTTTGTATATGTTTGCTTTAGCTTATAATTAGGTAACTCTTTTTTAGTTTGAAGTGAAAAGAGTTATCATTTGAATAGGGAAGATGTCTTATTATCTAAATAAGTAGCTCTGAATTAAATTTGATTATAATAAAACGGTTGTACTACTTGAACAGGCCACCTCAGCTCCTCTGAAAATAGACTTGGTGCACCCCTACTTTCCTATTTTCAGAGGGGCTGAGGTGACGCTGCTCAAGTTGAATAATTCAGAGACAACTTAAAATAAGAGTAGTTCTATTTAACTCCACTGAAATTATAACCTTAGTCTATGTGATGTCAATGTGTCATGAAATAATAAATTAGATGAAATAAGTCATTTAATTTCACATTTATTTAATAAATCATTTGATGCCACATTAGTGCCACATAGACTGCGATTATAATTTTATTGGAACTAAATAACATTATTCTTAGAACAATGCCATACCGACCGACGCAAGGGGTGACATGCGGTCACTTAACCACTCAACTTTTGTGCATTTTTTTACCATCATTAATTATATGTTTTTGTCTCAATTTTTGAGTCATTATGTTAAATGAAGTCAAAATATTGAATTCTTAATACCATTTTGAAGTGTTTACATCCTAGTTTTTCATGTTGTTAACAGTTCACAAAATGGCCAATCGTAACAAATGTTAAAACTTGTCAAAATAGCTAGTATTTCGATAATTTTGATAACATCCTAACTTTAAAAATTCTCCGACGATCGTACGCTAACCAAATCCATAAATTGCCTAAGTCATCTTGGAACTCGTTTCGATAACTACATCATAGACATATCTAATGATCCAAATAAACATAAAAAATAGTTAAAGGTATGTCAAACATGCATCTTAAAAAGAGACGTCTAATTCGTCATTTTTTTTACATAAAACATTTTCGAAATTTTACATTCGAAAAAAGTCATACCCCATGTAAATTTATATAGAGTATGATTACATTGGGGTTTGACTTTTTTCGAATGTAAATTTTCGGGTGTAAAATTCTTCACGACTCTTTTACAAGTTTGATTGTATCTCTTAACTCAAAATATTTACGTCCGCATACTTGTTTCATATTTAATAATATATTTGTTTCACATATATTCAAATCCATTATATATCCCTGGCTATTACGTTTTGCATTTTTTATCTTTGCAGTTGTTGCGGAAGCTCTCTCAAAAGGATCTTCAAACGGTGGTTTTTTAGGCTCAGTCCAACGTACCTTTCTCTACCAACAACCAGTCTGAACGGCTCCAAACCACAACCAATTGATTCACCTTGGTTGCTATACAATCTTATCCACGTAGGATAAGAAGGAATGATGATTTATCGCCACAAAGGCTAAGAGAAGACACCACAAAGGTATACTATGAAAGAACCACCAATTGCACACGTTATACAAGCGTTCTGGATACTTCTGGACACCTTTTTCTCACACAAAAGGGGGGCAGCCGATTCACTAGTTTCTTCTCTCAAAATCACACAATCATCATATCAAAGAGGCTAGGGTTATATTCATATATATACTCTAGGGTTAGGCTTTAAGTTGGACCATTAAAGGGGTAAACGGGCCAAGATTCAAGCCATCCATAAGGAATACAATTGGGCCGGGTGTAGTTCATGGACTTGGTTGTTGGACTTATTTCATTCATCGATCTATGCCTATGAAATAATATTAACCTACGTTAACATCATAGCCCGGGATTTACTAGGTATCAAAAACCCAACAGCAGTATTTTTCAGTCTTTTGAAAATTAACTACCAGAGAACAAAGTCCATATTGCGAACTTCTTAAACATTAAATAGTATTTTATTTCCAGAAGTACCTAATCATTTTCTTGGCTCTTATAGCTTTCTCTCTGCACGCTCCACGCCATGTCGCAATATCCATAGCCAGAACCACGATAGCTTTAACTACCGGTCTACCACCACCATTTCCATTACCATGGTGCTGCTTCGCCACCCCCATACACTCCAACAGCATTTTGTGAATAATTATGAGGATAGCTAGGATCAAAATGAACTTGTTGCATGATTGTTCAAGAATCAATAAAATGCGTGTGGAATGAAAATGAAAATTAATGGTCAAAACCTTGACCTATATGACCGCATAGGCCTTGTAAGGGTGCGGTCGCATGGTACATTGTAGGGCCTAAAGGCCCTGCTTTTGGACAACCTACGCAGTCGCATAGGCTTGCTTTATGCAACTGCATAGGGAAACAAAAATAGCCGCTAGGGTCTTTTTTGATTGAATTTTGTTGGCTTTTCATCTTGTTTATGCACCATTTCGTGGAATGTTGTTGAAACCTATAAATATGTGTTCACTGATCAATACGGAGAGATATAAGAAACAACTGAAAACATAGAGCAACACTAGAGATTATTTTCCTTATTTCAAGAGCATTGAAATTCATTTTTCTTCATATTCATATTCTTATTCTCATTTTGTAATCTCAAGTTTTGGAGGATTTCACTAATACTTGAGTGTTAAATTCTTGTCAATGCCTGATAAATTTTGCAAACCGTTTGCCAATATCCCTTCAAGCATCTAAATTCAATTCAAGAGGGGATAAATATCGTTTGAGAACAACGATAATGTGTTTCGGGCTTTCATCGTCATCTTCATATTCATTTTTTTGTCTTTTGCTACTTGTTTCTTCTCCATCCCTTTGTGAAAATAATATTTTCCAACGGAACTTAGGATCCAAAAAGTTAACTTAAAATGCAATAAGTTTAAAAAAAATAATAATAATATTGACAGCAAAAACATGATTCTGACACATTAGAGAACTGCAATGCTCCCGCTAGGAAAACTGCGTCAAGTTGGCAATCAATCTCGGATAATTTTCTTGAATGCAGCTGAAAATCACCAGCGATGAACAAAAACTTGGGATTCCATAATTCAGCATTCACATTTCAGATACTCATCAGATTTCAGGAAATTCAACATTGAACTATACAAAAAGAAAGAGCAGTAATTCGAGAGAGAACCAGCAAGACACGTTACATGATGAAAATACTATGGGCCACTATCGTTAATATTTCGATGAACTCTAATTTATAGCAACATGATATAATTGTTGACTAATGAAGAATGATGACAGGAAAGTGCATACTACGTCATTGTAGTTACTCCAGTTATTGAAATAAGGTTTTGTACCCTGAATGAACAATTTATACAGACACATGCACCAGTCCGCACATCCCAAGCAATTCAAGCAAATATTGATGATATTACAGGTATAACCCGTAAGTCATTCGTAATCGGTAAAATACAAATATAAGAATTTAAATCAAAACAAAATATACATTTCAATATAGCCCTTGTTTGAGTCACATTTTATCAAAAACTCATTTTCAATTACTCATTATCTAATAAAATAATTTTACATGTAAATCCAATTTTTTTTCATATTTTTAAACTAGGGGTTCAACCAAGCCTATAAATATGATGTGTAACATATATAATAGGAAAAATTGCAGCAGAAGCCCTAAACTTTTGAAACATTAATAGACTTTTCTCAAATCTTTGATTTGTTGTAGCCGTCATCCATAACCTTTACAAACGTTGCAGGTAAAACCTATTTTGGACGGTTTCCATCCACAATTTCGTTAGTTGACCAAAAATTTAACTTTGACTACATTTTTAGGGTCTGTTTGAGCCACATTATTTCAAAAAAATATATTCTTAAACAGTGATTTGACATCATTTCAACTACACATTCTTCAATAAAATCATATTACATGCAAATAAAAAAATTTTCCTTATTTTTTAACCACATATTTCCTATCAATACACTATTCAAAAATGCATTATTACCAAAATAATATGGCTCAAACACCCCCTTAATATTTTAAACATGGTCACGATCTCCACAACGAATCTTTTATTTTTATTATAAATAACTAAATTTAAAGCCTATAAAAATAAAAATATTTTTAAAATTAATTAATTAAATGGAATGATAAATGTGAATATTTTACCTTCCGGCCTTGCCATCTATAATTCTTATCTAGATTTTAACGAGAATTAAACCTCGAACTTACAAATGCACTCTCTATATATACACACACATACAATGTGTAGAAGAGAGAACTACAATCACGATCTCCACAACGAATCTTTTATTTTTATTATAAATAACTAAATTTAAAGCCTATAAAAATAAAAATATTTTTAAAATTAATTAATTAAATGGAATGATAAATGTGAATATTTTACCTTCCGGCCTTGCCATCTATAATTCTTATCTAGATTTTAACGAGAATTAAACCTCGAACTTACAAATGCACTCTCTATATATACACACACATACAATGTGTAGAAGAGAGAACTACAATAAAACAAGAAAAAATAGTAGAAATAGGTGAAGACAGAAAGAAAAAGGGGGAGATTTCAACGAAAACGGTAGAAAAACGGGATATGAGAACTTGCACTGAAGGATGTCAATTTGGTTCATCGACTGGGGTCGCGAACAAGGCTTGAGGTTCGAGTCGAGCCCCATTTTAGGGTGTCAGCTCTTGTCATGGGACATTTTCGATCCAGGATGAGCCAACCATTAAAAAAAAAAAAAAAAAAAGTTTCAGCAGCTGCCTATCAACAGATAGCTTTTATATATATATGGGAAGCGTTCGACAAATAATCGTAATCTTTAATTTAAGCAAAAGTATGTAAGCCGGCTCGGCTTGATAAGGTCCAAGCCGAGAGCTCGGGTCAAGCCATGATTTTTTGGCCGAGTAGAAGCTCAGGCTGCTCAGCTCGATTCTGGTAAAAAAAGTCCGAATCATTTTTTATTCGATCCAAGCCCGAACCTCAAGTTTTGGCTCACAAGCCAGCTTGACTTGACTTGTTGACATTCTTACTTCAACTACAAGCATATGGGTAAAAATAAGTACATGGTAACATCTTGTTTTTCTCCCTTTAATTATTAATTAATTAAGGAAACCTTGCTTTATCTTGGAAAGTTTAAAACCTCTCTTCAAAAGAATAGGTGATTTGTTGTAATTGTGTGTTGAGACGTTGCCTGACCATTGTGTGATCTGTTCAAATTGATATGAAAATTCGAATAAGAGACAAGAAAATAATTAGAAACTTCAAAAAATAAGATACTACATAATGTTCATTAATTTCGCGGTAGAAACTTTGTTCTCTCATAGTTAATTTTTCGAAATACTGAAATTTAATATCTAATATTTTTAAAATCAAAATGCAAAAAGTGATATATTATTTTCCATGTAATGTTTTCAAATTCATATGCAAACAAAATTATTTTTTATCTCTGTCGTGCAATGACGATCGACAAGGCAGACGCATGAACAAATGATAACCCATATCGAACAACGGATCCGTTTGGCATGACTTTTGACAAATCAAAAATGAGCTTTTGAAACTCAAAAGTTGTTTTTACAAAAGGTTTTATTTTCTATTTTTATTTAGTTAGAAGAGATTTTAGAAAAAATTGGTTCAACGTGACGTCCTCTATAAGAATTTACAAAATAAGTTCTTTTAAAAAATAGTTTTTAAACAAAAATTAAGGTAGCTTCCTCCAAAAATTCTTCTACATAAACTTTTAGGCAATTTTGTTGTCAAACGACCTCCCCGGACGATGATGTGACCTCGGTTGTTTATTATCAATCGGCTTCGGCCAAATGATTGATTAGTACATCGACACAATTATCGAGACAACACAATCCACTTAGTTATGGACCGTTCGAAGCAACCTATTTTTTCAGTGTTGCTCACGGTTCTCGCTCCATTCCTTGGAAGGCTATATTATTATTGTTGAAGCCCACTTAATTGAGTCGAGCCTCGTTTTTTGGTCCACCACTTAACCCTAACCTAACTTACCTATTTGGACATTTTACTTGGCATATAATCCCTCTCTTTCTCTCGGCCTCAATAGTGTGCTAATCCCCTTTCTCTTTGTGAGACTCCCTCTTGGCCTCTCCCTCTACCTCACTGTGACCTTTGTGGTTAACTTTTGTGGGCACATTATTGGACTTCTCCTTCTCCAATTGGTAGCAACCGGAGTGGGTGGCGGCAAGAGGTGGTGTTGGAGTTGTCTCAACGATGTTAGTGTCGATGTTTTGAGCCCGGTTTTGCACGTGGTAGCGGTGAAAATCAACTCAACATAAACTAAAAGTAAAAACCATGCTAAATGGATCCTATATATCCAGGTGTAGTCTTTCATGGATTATTGTACATTAAACTTTCAAAAGGAATTTCGATGATAACGAAGTGTTTTAGCTCCATTGGATACTCCTTACTAGACAAAATAAGGCGAAGAACTACTTCCGACTTCTTTATTAGGTTTGTTGCCATACTGTAAACAAGTGAAAAATGCCTTGTATAGAAATACCCAAGGACAATCTTATACAATAAAAATTTTACACAATTTATTTGATCATTAGTTAGGACTGAGTTTGATGAATATGATCATGAGTCATTTTATTATAGTCAAATTTAATTCAAAGTTAATTATAATTATTTAGTCCATGTTTGGTCCCCCATTTCTCGAACTCATTTTTTCTCTAGACTCATTTTGAATTACACATTTCATAAGATCTAAAAGTTTTATCAATTTTTTAATCATATATTTCATCGATTTTTATCAAAATTTACTAAAAATCTAATTTTTAACTAAACCAAATCTGGGCTTAGATAATATACCCAAATTACTATTACTTTTTTTCACTCTAAAGCAAATGAATAAAAAGAAGTTGACATTTAACTAAAAGTTTCACTTGTAAGATATCACAACACATAAACACCACAAAAGTTTTAACATATCGATTTCAACTACATAATCGAAACATCAAAAACTAGCATATAGACAAAAAATAATAATATCTCTACCCTCTTCTTGCAGAATACTTAAGCCAAACATGTAACTTATAATTTGATAATTGGTTGTGTAAATATCTTAGAAGTTAAGCGAAGCAAAGTCTCTTTCCATCTAGATCAGGCATTACTCATCAATAAAATCTTGTCAAAACATTCTATGCAGACACATTTCAAGTTCCTCGTAACATCAGAAGTACAACAGAAGACATTACAAACACATACAGTAGCCACAATATTTTCTCCTTTACAAATTAACACTACCTTAATAACTTCACGCCTAATATTCATCATTTCCTTCTTTTCTCCTACTCATGTTTGGCAAATCCTGAAAGTTTACTTATAATTAAATAAATAACTTTCAAATAATTAATTTTTTATCGGTTAATGTAGGAAATGACAAGTTTTATCTTTTTCTTACTGGTCAATAGATGAAATTAATAATTTACCAAACCTATTACTTTGAAAATAAGTAACTAATAGTTTTACTTAAGAAAGTAAAAAAGTGAGTTATATGTCTGCAAATTACACTTATATTCAGCAGGGTCGGGATATGACGAGCTGACCACAGCTATTTCTCAGGTAATCCCGATGTCGAAGCAGCTGGAATTATTTAAGGATTATATGCAGAGGCTTGAGAGAATTGTTGGTGAAAAGGAGGCTCAAAGAATAGCAGCTAATGCTTTGGTTATTTTTAGTGCCGGACAAAATGACTTCATTTTTAACTACTACGACATACCCACAAGAAGGCTTGAATTTGACATCACACAGTACCAAAGCTTCCTGCTAAATAAGCTGTAAAACTTTGTTAAGGTCCAATCTCTCTCTCACACACACAAACGCAGAAATGTTGTGCTATGTTGTCCAAAGTGTGGGATAAATATGACAATAGTATTTTGTCTCAAACAACTTCTGTCCTGTCTTCTGGTGCCATACTGATTTCTTGGTGCATGAGACTCCATTTATTTCAGTAGTGTTGCATGAAGCTCATTTTGAACTTGGCACTTTGTTAAATTCTATCAGCTTACATGGCACTTTGTTTAATTCTATATCGTCTTTCACCTTAATTTGAACTTACAGGAACTTTATCATCTTGGGTGCCATAGGATAACTGTACCAGGGCTTCCTCGTCTGGCATTCCAAATCACAGTCAAGTCTCCGATTCTAAGAAGTTGCATAGACAAGGAGAATTCAGATGCCGTGTTGTTACGATAAGTTCAAGAAAATCAGCTGTTTTGTTTCACAAAAATATGAAATAAGAAACTGAAGATGAAAGAAACATAAAAGAAGAATGCAAGAACATGATATTTTCGCCCTAAGGCAAGAGATTTGGAATCGGAGTCCCTAATCCCCTTTTGAGCTTCCGCCAGCGGAAGGAATCACTATATTAACCGGAATCCCAAACATTACAGTTCACAGCTCATGGCACTCAGGCAAAATCACATCAAGATTTCGCATATAAAACCCATAGTATATACATTGAACATCCACTCAAGGATCGAACCCTATGAAACCACTCAAGATCTACTATGGGTTGTAATAACAATCAATCTACATGGGGCTTTTGTTTGAGTGCAAAAGGAAACGAAAAACCAACAAATTGAGAGAGAACAGAGAGTTCGAGAGAGAAGGGGGGCTAGTAAAATGAAAAGTCACACGTCCAAACCCTAGAAGCCAACACAATATAGAAGCAGCTCTAAGGTCTATCATCAACGGTGAGAGAGGTGACACTTGACAAGATCTGGTGCATCTGTTCTTATTAAGAAAAACGGGTTTTAATCAAAACACGTTTTTATCACAATCCGGTCAACCCAGTTAGCCCAGCTCAAGTGACAAATGATCCAGCCCACAAGCCCATCAGTATTATTTTAGCCCAATCATCATTGTGCCACAATAGTTTTTCTCTACATTCTCCACCTTGGTACAATGATACCAGTATCATTTATAGTGATTCCTACGGTCATGACATCATTTGCTCAAGTACTTGATACACAAATTAGCCGCAATTTTTATTAAGCTGCTTTAAACAGTCCAAGAACTTGTTTAAAGGCAGTATTTTAGTTCCAACATCAGCAGGGTTAAAATGAGTAGAAATCTTTTCAAGTTTAACAACACCTTGAGATATCACATCTCTAATAAAATGGAATTTCACATCAACATGTTTAGATCTATTATGCAGCATAGGATTTCTACTCAAATATATAATAGATTGGCTATCAGAATGTAAGACAACATCATTTATGAAGTCAAAGTCATTTAAAAGTCCTTTTAGCCAAATTCCTTCTTTAATTACATCTGTAGCAGTTATAAATTCTGCTTCAGTTGAAGATAAGGCAACAATCTTTTGTAATTGTGATTTCCAACTTATACAGGAATTACATAAAGTGTAAACATAAGCAGAAGTTGATTTTCTGTTATCCCTATCACCTGCATAATCTGAATCTGTGAAACCCCTCAAGATAATACCGTCAGATTGTTTTCTATACTCAATTCCTAGGTCACAAGTCCCTTTTATATATCTTAGAAGCCATTTCATAGCTTCCCAATGAACCTCACCAGGATTTGACATGTATCTACTTAATACACTTATTGAAAATGACAAATCAGGCCTAGAACAAATCATTAAATACATAACTGATCCCATAATCCCATATCTGAATCTGTGAAACCCCTCAAGATAATACCGTCAGATTGTTTTCTATACTCAATTCCTAGGTCACAAGTCCCTTTTATATAACTTAGAAGCCATTTCATAGCTTCCCAATGAACCTCACCAGGATTTGACATGTATCTACTTAATACACTTATTGAAAATGACAAATCAGGCCTAGAACAAATCATTAAATACATAACTGATCCCATAATCCCAGAGTATTAGAATATGGCACTCTAGTCATTCTTTTCAACTTATCTTCTATTTTGGGACATTGATCATTAGATAATTTTATGTGATTTGCTAAAGGCAAGCTTACACTTTTAGCATCAGACCATGCAAATCTTTCAAGTATTTTTAAAACATAAGATTTTAATTATTTTTATTCACTTCAAAACCTTTTGGTTGTTCCATAAAAATGATTTCTTCAAGATCTCCATTTAAAAACGCAATTTTACATCTAATTGATCGAATTCCCAATTGAATTGAGCTGCTAGAGCAAGTATTACTCTAACAGTTGTAAATTTTACAACTGGAGAAAAGATTTCATTGAAATCTATTCCCTCTTTTTGGGCAAAACCCTTTGCCACAAGTTTTGCTTTGTATCTAATGTCATTGTCATCCTTTTTACCTCTTTGGATTTTGAAAATCCACTTAAAATCTATAACTCTCTTTCCCTTAGGTCTTTTTACTAGGGTCCATGTTTTATTCTTCCTCAATGATTCTATTTCATCATGCATTGCAGTTGGCCAATGCTTAGAGTCCTTGCTACTCATAGCATCTTTATAGGACTCGGGTTCATTTTCAATGAACCCCTGAACAGTGAGAAGGGATATGTCATCATCAAATCTCATAGGTGGTCATATTTCTCTCATTTCCCTATCTCTAACAAGTTGATAATCATTCAATGGTTGATTAACTTCATAATCAGATTCAATTTGATCAGTTTCATCATTATTTTGAATCTCAATTTCACTATATTCATTTTGATCAGGTTGTAGATTATCATTATTAACTTGCTCCACCTCAATTTCAGTTTCCCTTCCTTCATTTTTAGTCTGATCGGATTCATTTGTTTTATTTTCAGATTTTAAACAAGGCAGATCAGTCTCATTAAAAATCACATTTCTACTTATTATGATCTTAGAACCTTTGGTCTCTCTTACCCAAAGTCTATACCCCTTTACCCCTTCACCGTAGCCCAAGAAAACACACTTTAGGGCCCTAGGTTCAAGTTTTCCCATAGATTGATGTGCAAAGGCTATACATCCAAATATTTTCAGATTACTTAAATCTACAGATTTTCCTATCCAAACTTCTTCAGAGGATTTAAACTGTATAGCACTAGATGGGCTTCTGTTAATGAGATAACTAGCAATTTTTGCAGCTTCTTCCCAAAACAACTTGGGAAGACCAGAACCTATTAACATGCATCTAACTTTCTCAAGAATAGTTCGGTTCATTCTTTCAACTAAGCCATTTTGTTGTGAGGTGTGTATGTCTCAAAATGTCATGCAATTTACACAATTCATCAAATTCAAAATTGCAAAACTTAAGCCCATTATCAGTCCTCTACACTTTAATCTTTTTATTTGTTTGATTCTCAATCAAAGTTTTCCATTCTTTAAAAGCATTAAAAGTGTCAGACTTATGTTTAAATAGAAAAAAGCCAGTTTTTTCTAGAAAAATCATCTATGATTAAAAGAAAGAATCTGAAACCAGTATGTGTGGGCACAGAAGCTGGTCCCCAAAGTTCAGCATGCAAATATTCAAGAATAGACACAGATTTATGCATCCCAGGCAGAAATGGTAATCTATTTTGGTTTCCTAGTATGCAATGATCACAAAAACTGAGTTTTTCTATTATATCTTTACCAAAAACACCTTGTTTTTTCAAAATCTGAAGTTCTTTTTCACTAATATGGCCCAATCTTTTATGCCATAATTGTGACTTATCATTGGGAGCAGAAATTGCTGCTGATGTAGAGTCAAAAAAGTTTTGAGTATGTAAAATGTAAAGTCCATGTCTCTTGGGGCTTTTGCAACTAATTGAGAACATCTCAAGATCTTAATATATCTCTTGTTAATCACAATATTGTTATTCAGGTCATCTAGGACACTTAAGGATATCAAATTTCTTTGTAGGTCAGGAACATACCTGGTCTTTTATAAGATCAATTCATTATTACCTTCTAACTTTAAAGTAATTGATCCTATTCCTTTTACCTGACGAGTCATGTGATTACCCATTAACACTTGACCTCCATTTACATTTTCAAACTCACTAAACCACTCTCTTTCAGGACACATATGAAAAGTGCAACCTGAGTCAAGGATCCACTCCCGACTAAGTGAACTGTGTGTAGCAACATAGACTTCATCTATATTGTATTCATTTTTAGAAGCCAAAGCAGCACCTTCATCATTATTGGGCTTATTTTTCAAGTCATTAAGTCTCTTATGGCAGTCTTTGATAAAATGACCTTCACCTAGGCAGTAAAAACATTTTTTACCCTTGGTCTTATTTTTCATTTTATTTTTAAAGTTCACCTTCTTCTTGTGTCCTGATTTTTTATTGAAATTGGCCATCTTTGGGTTTGAATTAGGTTTGGACTTAACCATCAAATTTTCACCACTAATAGATTCTCTTTTTTCAGATTTTAACTCTTAACTCTTTATTTCTCAATGCATTTATTATCATATCAGTAGTTAGAGTCTCCCTACCATATTCAATATCATTTTTAACATCTTTGTATTTATCACTTATTGAATTTAACAAAACCACAGCCAACTGATCTTTTGAGAGTTTCTCATCACAGTCGGCTAGATCATGAAATAATCTGTTAAATCTATCAATGTTTGCGTCAAGATCAAGAGATGGATCCAATTTGAAACCAAAAAAATTGTTTTAAAAAATACACTTTATTAGACATGGTATTATTCAAATAAGTATCTTCCAATTTTTTTCACAACTCAGCAGTATTTTTTGTCTCACCAATTTCTCTCAAAACATTGTCAAACAAATGTAAAAATATAGAACTCCATGCAGTTTCATTAAGTTCAATTTTCTTATTTTTTTCCATATCATTAGGCCATGTTTCATCAATGGCTTTTGCACATTTTTGTTGAAGTAAAAGGGCTCACATCTTCTTGTGTCAAAGACTAAAGTCTCCTTTACCATTAAAAATCTTCAATTCAACTTTAGTTGACATTATCAAAACTCAATTTGATAAAAAACAATGTAGGCGGATCACTTGCAATTAAACTAATATATATAACTTGCAAGAAGTCAAATATCATACACAGTAAACAAAATTAGAGTGTGCATAATACAAGTTATATATTTCAGATCATTCAGTAAGTAAACCCAATAAATTGATTCACTATAGAATAGGCATTTACTTAAAATTAGCACATATAAGTTCACATATACCTAAGTCACAGTATGTTGTTTACAGTGTAAGAAATATATGTAAGAATCATGTAGGATAACTAGATCGATGACTGAAGTTAAGGAAACCCTAAGATTCCAGACAACTCAAGAGGTTTCTGGACATAGGTATTGCCAAGAGAAGTCACAAATCTAGGGTTTAAGGCTTGGTTTCAGAGATCTCACAGTACAGGCTACTATAGTATATGTAACTCAAATAATATGGAACAAACTCACCAAAGAAACCTTGTTAGGGTTTCATGAAAATAACGAGTTCATCAGAACCAGTGCAAGAATCCTTTGAATCTACCAACGCCGACGCCAAGAACCACCGTCAATACGATTAGTTCAAGAAAATCAACCGTTTTGTTTCACAAAAATATGAAATAAGAAACTGAAGATGAAAGAAACATAAAAGAAAAATGCAAGAACACGATATTTTCGCCCTAAGGCAAGAGGTTCGGAACCGGAGTCCCTAATCCCCTTTTGAGCTTCCGCCACGGGAAGGAATCACTATATTAACCGGAATCCCAAAGATTACAGTTCACGGCACTTAGGCGAAATCACACAAGATTTCGTATACAACAGCCCACAGAATATACATTGAACATCCACTCAAGGGTCGAACCCTATGAAACCACTCAAGATCTACTATGGGCTGTAATAACAATCAATCTACAGGGGGCTTTTGTTTGAGTGCAAAAGGAAACGAAGAACCAACAAATTGAGAGAGAACAAAGAGTTCGAGAGAGAAGGGGGGCTGGTAAAATGAAAAGTCACACGTCCAAACCCTAGAAGCCAACACAATATAGAAGTAGCTGGAAGGTCTATCATCAACGGTGAGAGAGGTGACACTTGGCAAGATCTGGTGCATCTGTTCTTATTAAGAAAAATGGGTTTTAATCAAAACATGTTTTTATCACAATTCGGTCAGCCCAGTTAGCCCAGCTCAAGTGACAAATGTCTAGCCCACAAGTCCATCGGTATTATTTCAGCCCAATCATCATTGTGCCACAATAGTTTTTCTCTACACGTGTCTTACAATAACAGGCTTGAAAAACTTCTTCCACAAGTACAGCAAGAACCTCCAGGGAGAAAAATCCTCTATGCAGACATATACGTACTCACGGATATGATCAATAACCCAAAAACATATGGCAAACCTTCAAGATCTGCTAATCTCTGTTCATCCATCGCATTACAGATTTTTCCTTCGCTTCAATCTGAAAGCTTTTCAAAAAGCTGCCTGGATAGATTATTCTCAAAGTGTCAATCAATATGCTTCAAGGGGAGCTCTTGATTTGACATGAGGCGCCAGCAGGTGGCCTGGAAGAGAAAGGCTCATTCTTAAAGTGATTTTACCACAAGGGCCTTTTTATAACACTTTCTTGGATAAAGCTTTCATGTCGAGTTGTTGATAGTATGTTTGAACACATCAAATGTTGAAATGCTAAAATGTTCATTGTGTGGTACAAATTTTGTGAAAGTCAGGAAAGGTTGCTGTGGAACTGGACTGCTGGAAGTTGGTCCTCTGTGTACTCACTCGGGATAGTATTCATCCTGGTGAATCAACCAATCGGTGCCTTTCTCAGTATCTGGCGAAGCAACTTCTTCCCAAGTTATCACACCTCAGCACCAAGTGGTCGCTTGGCATAGATCATGTAAACACTTATAGGTCAATTTGGTTGCCATTATGTTTCAAAGGTATGTCCGCCAGGCAAGAATATATTGGAGTGTGTTGTATTGTATTGATTCAGGGAAGAAGCATTTGTCATAGAATTTTTCATTTACCATACGCAGTACAACTCTCCAGCATATCGTACATGCTTTATACTTGACATTAGAGCGAGTGCCTTTACCCCCAGCCATGGTAAAATTATTATAATTTCTACTGGACCTAGAATCCTGTATTCATATCCAAAATGTGATTGGCCACTTCAATCTTCGGATTGAGCCATTGAGATTCTGAACAATTCATACCAAAGCGATATGTCCTAGTTTTAAGCATACTGATTTTTTTCAGTCAAAGGATAGAAATCTTTTTCTTCTGCCAAAGTTGGAGCAAAAGCATGGGATTTCCAGGGTGATGATAAGCTTGAAGAGAAATTTTAAGCACCTATAATTACAAAGGTGTTTGAGAGGCAGCGATACTTGATTGTGCTGCAGAGAATCCCACCGAATTTATCCATACGGTGAAACAAAGTTCTCTATTTCTATCCACTTTCTCTCAGCATTCTCCACACTATGTCATCACCTCCATAGCCAGAATCAGGACAGCCTTCTACACCAACATTTCCATAACAATGGTGCTCCTTTGCACCTCTACCCTCCAACAGAATTTGTGGATAGTCATGAGGACAGCTAGCAACAAAATGAACTTAGGATACAAAATGTTATTGAGAGCAAAAACATGATTCTGATAGACTAGAATAGTGCAATGCTCCCACAAGGAAAACTGCGTCAAATTTGAAATCTATCTTGGAAAATTTCCCTACATGCAACTGAAACTCACCAATGATCAACAAAAAATTGGGATTCCATAATTCAGCTTTCACATTTCAGAGATTCATCAGATTTTAAGAAATGCAACCGAGAACTATACACAAAGAGAGTAGGAGGTCGAAAAAAAAAAACCAACAAGACACATTCTATGATGAAAAGAATAAGCGATGAATATTGCATATATTTCAATAAATTCTTCATAGCAACATGATATAATTGTTGACTAATGATGACACAAAAATACATAATATGTCATTGAAGTTAATTCAGTTTACTGAAATAAGTTTTTGTACCCTAAATGAGCAATTTAAATAGCCACGTGCACCAGTCCTCACATCCCAAGCAATTCAAGCAAATGAAGAC
The DNA here is from genome assembly GCF_002742605.1 of Olea europaea var. sylvestris. NCBI lineage: Eukaryota > Viridiplantae > Streptophyta > Magnoliopsida > Lamiales > Oleaceae > Olea > Olea europaea. Next base: position 74,392 of record NC_036258.1, on the reverse strand, counting down.
ATTAAACTGTAAAATTGTAACAAATGTCATGATTTCAACTACAACATACCAAAAGTGTGCAAAGAGTTTACAAGATAAAGAGAGCAAATACCATAATACAACAAGCTTTTACAAACAACAAAACTTTCACAGACTATACTTGTATACATGATTCAGCAACAGATCATTGCCTTACTTGGTTTGGTCTCACCTTCTGCTACTGCCACTTCCTTCAAACAACTCGCTGATCTGAGCATCAATATCCTCCAAGCCGTACTTGATATGCCTATCCTCATACTTCCCGAAATATGGAGAATTGTGCAATCTTCCAATGAAGTTGCGGAACGCTGGAGACAAAGTCCCTGAAACTGAAATCCTCTACTCATCTCTTAACCCACGAAGACTGAGTTTTGCTAATCTCCTGAAAGTATGAATAGAATAACTTCAGCTTGTCTATAGAACTCTTTGAAGCTCCATTAGGAGACATAAAATTATAATCAACCTTTAGAACACCCAAAACCTTACTTCATGAACTCCTTTGATAATTCACACGATACTCTCTGTTAGGAAATATGTAATTGGCAAATCTGTGACCAAGGACCAAAATGTAATAATTGTAAAGTCAAGGATTAAAATGTCATAATTGTAAGGTCAAGGACCAAAGTGTCAAATGTCCAATAGTTCAGGGACTTGAGTTGCAATTAATCAAAGTGTTGAAGGCTAGGTCTAGGGTTGTGATGGATGCCTCGAAGTTGCAAACGGCGCGAGATTTCGCTAGAGTCACGCCATGATCTCGCTCGAGCCACGATTGCAGAACCACTGTCGCTAGAGCCTCGCCAGCAGGTCGCTCGAGCGAAGTGGACGTCGCTCGAGTCACGCTGGTCCCTCGTTCGAGCGACCTATTTATCTGGGCAACATTAAATTTAAAAGCTCGCGAATTTTTGACGCGCCACAAGACCATATGTTGAGCCCTATAAATACCATTCGTCTCCTTCGAGTTAAAGATGGAGGAAATACACATTGAAGCCGTATTATTGATTCTCTCTAAAATCCTTGGAGATCAAAATCCTCGAAAAGCTTTTGTTGAAAAACTTTTCTTTAATCTTTCATATTCCTTGGAGATTAATCATTTATATCTTTCACACCAAGGTTCAAAAAGCCAAACAATTTTCTAAACTTTTCAGATTAAAAATCCTTGGCTTTTGCAGAAAAACATCACATCCTGAAACACCAAAACACCACCTTCTCCAAATCCTATAAAACTTCCAGAAGATCCTCAGATTGAAGATTCGGGAAGAACTTGCTTGAAGAGCGGGAGTGCTTGACGATTCACGGGAAGTAGAAGTCACACAAGGCTGGGATGGTAGCACAGATCTGCTAGATCCAGGAGAGTCTTGTTCTCAAACAGTAAGGAGGTCAGAAAATTGAGGGGATCAATTGTTCTGACGTACTGTAAGTTACCTTCTACAAATAGTGGATCTCTACTGACTTGTGCCCGGAGTTTTTACCCAGTTGGGATTTCTCCGTCAACATTCGTTGTGTTCTTTTATTACTTTAATTTATTTATTGTTACCGGTAATTCAACATAGGTAATTAAGACATGTGAATGAATTTGGACAAACTTTAAATTCTTGTGACTTGTTACACGAATTAATTGATAAGTTTTTTAATTCCGCATGAACACCTATTCACCCCCCCCTCTAGGTGTTAGTTGGGTCGAACGTTAGGTTTTTCACTCTCTCATTTTTGCATTGTGTTTTTTAATCCAATCGGAGTTTCTGAGGATGCGTAATTTGAAAGTTAAATCATTTCAAGCACTTAAACTTCAAATTTAGTTCATATTTTTACTATGGCTATGTTGAATGAGTCGAGGAAACAGTACAGTATGATGGCTGTTTTACAATTGTTTTCAGCAATGGTGCAATTTTGGTAGTTTTTGTTCAGGATTGGCTTCCACTAAATTTACATGATTCTTTGTGAATAACTTGTAATTCACTGGTGTTTTCTAATCCACCTTTTTCATCATAAATTTGAAATGTACTATTTGATTTATTTTTGTAAATCAAAAACTTTTCCTCCAAAACATAATGGAAGTGTTTGGAAAATTGTGAAGTTTATATCATTGTCTATGCTTAGAGATCATACCAGCTGCTTTGATTGCCCTTTTTTTTTTTTTTTTACTGAAACAAAGCATTTTCATGAAGATATGCTTGTAATGCAGAATAGTTACATCTCTACAACCTACTTTGTACTGTACACAGCTTATTATCTACTTATTTACATTGTTAATAGCGCTTTATGCTGCAAATGAGAGCGGTTTGTGAAGGAATGACACTATTCAACGGGGGAATTTGTGTAGGTGAATTGTAAGCCCCAAAGACAAAGGAACTTATGGGCGAGGCAATTTCGGGGAGTAGCCTCCCAGCCAGAATGTGCAGTCCGTGAAGGAATGACACTATTCAACGGGGAAATTTCTAAATTGATTGTACAGATTTGTGCCTTGATTGAAGCTAACTAATCACTGAAAATGGAGTTGCGTAATATAATGGCCTCTTTTTTTTACTACTTTAGTTGAATGCATTTACTAATAATTAATGAACCAAATATGCCACAATCTTATTTACTATTTAATATTGCAAGTTTTATAAGACATGACTTTAAGCTTAATCCACAGAGGTTCAATGTCAATTTACATTTTACATTATCAATTATTTGTTATTATTATAACGATTAGTCATAGTCGGTTTCAATCCTGAATAAAGGAATAATATTAAAAAAATAGGCAGACAATCAGTATAAAGTTTGGTGTAGGTGCTCGTACAAGCCCGGTACAAGATAAATGTTGAGTCAAAACCAGTGTTCTAGAAAGAAGAGCCTAGGCGGAGGGCAAAATGCTCCGTTTCGCACTTATTATTATTATTATTTTGCTTTATTTTTTCGCACATAGGTGCACTTTTTTTACGCTTTTATGATTTCGCACATAGTTGACAATGAAATTTTCATTTAATCAATCCCAATTGCATTAAGAATAAAAACAATTAGTTTGATATACTTAAAAGTTCCTATGATTAGACTTTTTGCATTAAATTCATTATTGACAAGTATGAATGTGGAACCATTCAAGATTCCATGACCTCAGTTGTGGAATTTTCAAAATTTTGGGTAAGTCAAACAAAATAAAGTTGTTAAAATAGTTTCCTAATCCACCTAAACTTGACCAAAAATTCAAGTTTCAGTTTAATCCCAGTTCCATCCGTTCCTTTCTTTCAAACCATAAAGATAAAAAATTTCAGACAAACTGACTTTACTACCAAAGAAAGTGAGTCCATTTTATTACTTTCTGCTCTCCCATGCTGATATGACTTTCATATAAGATATGTATACTAATTCTATGTTGCAGGTACCAGATGCTGGCATCTGATTGGTTCATGTTTTGATTGTTTGGCTAACAACTGATCTTGTCATATTAATTATAAGAACTATCAGCCTGGTTTATGATTTGATTGTTTGGCTAACTAATCCAAAGGACTATATGTCTGAAAATAATCTCTGTTCATATTAAAGGATTATGACATTTAATTTCTGCAGGACATTTGCCAACTTCTAGTTGCACGAGGGAGTTGGAAACCAGTAACTAAACGTATGGGACCAGTCACCACTCACCAGTGAACAAGTTAGCTGAGACGAGGTAGACCGAAACTAACACGACTTAATAAGAATCCATGCAACTGATTTAAATTTGCCGAGAACTACCGTTGGTTGTCGTTGTTTTGCATATTTGTACACATAATAAGATTAAACAAATAAATTGTCACACGTCTTTCTTTTTAGTCATGTCCAATTCTTCCGATCAACGTATCCAACATGACTTGCATGTACTACATGTTTATTGAAGCTTTTTATTAGTAACAGTAAAACTATAATTATGAAAATGTGACATAATCTTATTAGGCAACACAATTTCTTTAACACTACACTAAAGTGCTCCTTTTTTCAAAATTACCTACTGTGAGGAAGAGCCATTTGGGCACTGCTTGAAACTTAAAATTTCGAAAGATGCGAACAGAGTGGGAAAAAATGATTCACGTGGCCAAAAAGGGACAAGAAAATAATGCATAAAACAGGAAAAAAGACCTCTTTCTCCCTCCTAATTAAGTAAACCCCATGTTTAAATATGCTACACAAGAACATTTAAGTATAGTTGTTTAACGAAATTCGAGGACCATCAGAACCTGGAGGTGATCTTCCCTCGAACAAAAAGAATCTTGATTAGTTTAACATTGATAGAACTAGTGGATGCACCAAATCCTGAGTGGTTGGACGAAGTTCCCCAAGGATTTAATGCCCTTATAAGATTTTTAGTTTCTTCTTTTTCCATAATACTGACCATTTCACCTAACAAATCCTACTATATCTGACTCTCACTGAGTTCTTCTTCTTTTCTTTTTCTTTTTTTTTTAAATTAAACTACAGATTTTTTCCCTCTGCTAATTTGTATAAATAGGTACCCATTATACACCAAACAAAAGCAGAGAAAGAAGCAAAATGGACGCTAAAAACTTTGGCTGCTGCATCAGACCATTGTTCCAGTTTCTTTTAGTTGTTCTCATACTAAGTTTTACGGCATCTTTCCCAGTATCAGAAATTCACTACCATGAATTTGATGTATGTATTTCTTACCATCTTCTTTTGATCTTATTCTTCTCTTAGGTTCTTTACAACTTATTCAGGTATGAAGATTTTTTATTTATGACTGTCGCAGGTTCAAGAAACACCAGTGCAGAGGCTGTGCAGAACTCACAACATAGTCACAGTAAATGGGCAATTTCCAGGGCCAACTCTTGCAGTAAGAAATGGAGATACAGTCGTCATCAAGGTCACGAATAGAGCTCGTTACAATGTCACTCTCCACTGGTAATAGAATATGTAAATTTCGTGTGTACAAATATAAACATGCAGACATTGGCAAATTAGTATACCAGAGTAGATATAGACAATTTTAGGACAGAAAAAGAAGTTAAAACCCTTAGCTACCTCGTACAGTGTTCTCTAGTACAACGTATCAAACATGTCTAATGCTTTCTAGATGGTTTCTTTTAGGTTCTAAGTTCACCGAAGATCCTAACACACGTTATTGATATCATTTTCGTTGAATGTAACTAAGTTTTGAATTTTCACAAGGCACGGAATTCGTCAGATGCGAACACCATGGGCCGATGGTCCTGAGTATGTTACCCAGTGTCCAATTAGACCTGGAGCAACTTACACTTACCGTTTCACAATCGAAGACCAAGAAGGTACATTGTGGTGGCATGCTCACAGCAGATGGCTCAGAGCCACAGTCTATGGAGCAATTGTTATCTTTCCGAAACCTGGCTCCTCATATCCATTTCCAAAACCCAATTTAGAAGTCCCTATAATTCTTGGTAATTCACTATATTTAGCCTCTCTTTACTTTCTTTTTTTAATTGCCTATTTTCGAGTTATGTATGTTCATTTACATATTAATTTAACCAATGAACACAGGTGAATGGTGGGACAGAAACATTATTGATGTCATGAGACAGGCACTTTTTACTGGAGCAGCTCCAAATGTTTCAGATGCATACACTATTAATGGTCAACCTGGTGACCTATACAGATGCTCCAGCAAAGGTCTACTACTCATCTAGAATATTAGAATTTCTTAATCAAGAAACAGATAACAGATGAAAATTAACTAAAAAACTGTGCCGTCGAAAGTCAACTGGCCAGAAATGAATGACTGTACAAAAATAATAGCTTTTTTATGTTCCAATGCAGCTACAACGAAAATCTCAGTGAAATCCGGGGAGACAATTCTTCTCAGAGTCATCAACGCTGCACTCAATCAACAACTCTTTTTCTCCGTCGCCAACCACAAACTGACCGTTGTTGAAGCTGATGCTAACTATCACAAACCATTTACCACAAGGGTCATCATGGTTGCACCCGGACAGACGACTAATGTCCTACTCACGGCTGACCAGCCACCAGCACGATATTATATGGCTGCAAGTGCTTATGCTACAGCACAGAATGCGCCATTTGACAACACGACCACCACTGCTATTCTTGAGTACCAAAATGCCCAAAGTGGATCGTCCTCGAGGCCTGTGTTACCTCAACTTCCAACCTTCAATGACACCGCCACAGTGACTGCATTTACAAGTCAATTTAGGAGTATTCTTCCTACGAATGTCAAAGTCCCTACTCAGATTGACGAGAACTTGTTTTTCACAGTGGGATTAGGATTAATCAATTGCACACCTGGACCTAGATGTCAAGGACCAAACAATACTCGCTTTGCAGCGAGTATGAACAACGTGTCATTCGTGCTTCCGAGAAGGACCTCTTTACAGCAGGCCGCTTACCAGAATATACCAGGAATTTTTACCACAGATTTTCCTCCCGTTCCACCAGTGAAATTTGATTACACAGGCAATGTGAGCCGTGCATTGTGGCAACCAACTTCTGGGACTAAGCTCTACAAGTTAAAGTTTGGTTCAAATGTACAAATTGTGTTGCAAGATACAGCCATCGTCACAACAGAGGACCATCCTATTCATCTTCATGGGTACCATTTCTTCGTCGTGGGACAAGGATTCGGAAATTTCAACCCCCAAACAGATACTTCTAAATTCAACCTTGTTGATCCACCAGTTAGAAATACAATAGATGTGCCTGTTGGTGGATGGGCAGTCATACGTTTCGTGGCCGATAATCCAGGTGAGATACATGTTATATTTTTCCCAGTATATTAGAAATTCCTCTGATATTATAGCTAAATTAAAACGCTAATTATAACCTTTTTACCTCATCTGGAACAGGAGTATGGCTGTTCCATTGTCACATAGATTCCCATCTCACCTGGGGTCTGGCTATGTCGTTCTTGGTTGAAAATGGAGAAGGGATGTTACAATCCATTGAGCCGCCTCCTCCTGATCTGCCTACCTGCTGAGAATGATTATGAACTAAAATACTAAAATGCAAAAAATTGTTTAATCTAGTCTTCAGTTCTAAGGCTTTGTTTGCCTGAAATTGTTCTCTTTATTGTTATATCTCTTACTCGGGGTAATCAATCCCAGTTTATTGAGAATAAGCATCAGTCTGTTGTTCCTTTTGTCATTCTTGGCTCAACTAAATACACTGGTGTGATCTTGATTACTGCATCCAAATTTCAAACTGTATCCTATCAGGCATTCTAAATTAATGATGAACATTTTAATTTTTCTTTTGTTCCCTCCATTGCTCTAAGCTATTTGAAACACAAGCATGTCTAGAGAAATTATGGAATCACCATTGTGCAAGTCCTCTAATGCAGTAGTAACAAAGCAAAGTGACGTAAAAAGATCGTGATCCATAAAACAAATTCTAGCTTCAAAGCATGTCATGACAATACCCTTCAATACCATATTGGCAGTAGCAAACAACTAGAGACAAAACGAATAAATAGTCTCATTATTTACCTATTCCATCTTACAATGACAGAACCAAGTCCAAGAATTCAGAAACAATGGCTCTTAATTGTTTGATTTCAGAAACAATCATAATTTAATTTTAAGAATGAAGCCCAGAAGAAGAAATTGAAGTCCTTTGCAATAGATATGTCCCAGTCTATTTCCTGGTATTTTCCCCGTTCCACTATAAGTAGTGTTAATCTCTTTACAGAATCGTGATCTCGTAGTACCCAGTTCTCAAACTCTACTGGTGGAGGACTAAGGCAGTGGCGAAGGACTAATGGTAGGATTTATGGTCCTTAGAATTTAAATGAAGGTAAATTAGTAAGATTTTGGCGTGTTTCATAAACTAGACTGCTAACTTCGTTAAAAAGAAAAAAAGAAGTTGGAATCTAGACTAGTATACTGTTCAAAACTGCGTGCTTAACCTTCCCTGAGTTTTCAAGTCCTTGTATTGAGCACTGACTTAAATAATCATTAGCCAAACCTTCTCCTATTATGAGAAAGGCAGCCTAAATTCGGCATCCATCCTTATTGTTGAGGTTTATTAGCTCCTTCATATCTGAATCTTTGTTGATCAGAGACACTTAATTGTATCCATGGGCGGATGCAAGGACGGGCTAGGCCGTGCTACAACCCGTCCATTCAGTCCAAATATCCATTAAAAAAAAAATTTTAAGTAAAATATTATTTTTTTATGTGCGATTTTTTTTTTATACATATTAGCCCGTGTTGAATTTTTTCCTGAACTTGATCCAAATTCAATTTTCAGTTTCCGTCCATTACTTTTTTTCAAACTATAAGATATAAATTCATACAAGCAGATTACGTTACGAAAAGGAAATGAGCATATTTTATTGCTTTCTATCATACAGTGCTGACATATCTTACTAAAATATACAAAAGTCAATTAAAATTAATTTTTTGACAGTTATTTTATTATTCCATCGTCATTTTTGAATTTTTCTCTCACAAGTAAGACTCACTTTATTTTTAACGGTCAAAAAATCAATTATCAAAATCGCTATAAACCGAGCACTAGTTATAGGTTTCAAGTAGCAGATGCTGGCCTCAGATTGGTTTGTGATTTGATTGTTTGACCAAGTTTTTTTAGTGTAGTAAGTTAAAAGGATTACGTGTCTGGTTTATGATTTGATTGTTTCTGTGTAACTCATTGTATAAATTATAATTATTAAGAAGACTTATTGTATGTAAATAATTGAGAGGCATTTGACACCATTATTCTCTAAGAAACTTACAGATACTCCTACCGTGGGAAGGCCATTTGTGTTCTGCATGTGACTAACTACAAAATGTTGTCGCTTATTGGATTTGACCGATAATCAGGACATTGAGGACCAGGTAATATGAGCTCAAAAAATCTGAAAGGAAGAAATCTTAATTATTATAACATTAATAGAGCTATCCGGTCGAAACACCAAATTTTCTGTGGTTGGACTAAGTTACCTAAAGTTTTAATGTCCTTTACTCCTAATCTGACCTGTTCCTAAGCATATGTTTTGCATGATCAGACACCGATGATAGACAAGATTTTAGCTTCATTTCTTCCGTACTAGTGTCCACCCTTGGACAGTGAACCGAACAGATCCTTCAAGCATTGCACCTTTAAAGTTTCAAAAACAAAAGCAGAGAAGGAAGCAAAAATGGAAGCCAATGACAATGGCTTGAGGGGTTTGTTGATTTCATTGTCATGAACTCAACCCCATAAATTGAAGTACAACATAATGTACAAGTCAGGATCAGCTTAGTTGAACGTTCATCATTAATCAGTTATGGTCTCTCCTCAATTATAAATGTCTTTCCCTTCATCGAATATCTAATCAGAATGAAGTGCATCAGCCGGTTAGAATTACCGTAAAGAAAAAGTTACCAGATATAAGAAATAGAAGCAAAGAGACCGAGTGGTCGAAATGAGTCGTTAGAAAATCAAACATATTAAATAGACACAACATTTCCATCCGTGCTTGTTACACGGTCTCCTCCAAGTATAAACACGGCACTTCCAATACAAATCCCGGTATTCATGAGTAACTCTACAAATAGAAACTCTTCAAACAAAATTTCATTGAAACGATAGTGTTGGAATCAGGATTGAGGCTATGATATGTCTTAGAGAAGCAGAAATACTAAAAAGGAGGGGGGAGGACTGAAGAAATGAAATAAACGAATCCCACATCGAAACATGACTAAAGTTAATTGAGACGTAAATAATATAAAAAAAGCCCATTGTGAACCTATAGGACCACGCAGCCACACAGTGAACACAAAGCGAACTATTCTTTCGCCTTTTACTAAAGAATACCGTGTGTACGCTGCAATGAGGGGCATGCGCTAATTTTTTGAGAGGTCTAATTCTTTTGGACTTACCTCTGCAATTTTAGTTTAAAAGTTAATATTCAATTATTGGCTAATTAAATATGGTTTTAAATCTTATTTTAATCTTGATTAGTAGCAGTTTCTAACGGTCTTAAGACAATTTATTTATAAAATAATTAATTTGTACCTGAGATAATTATTTATTAATAATTAAGTTATTTATGCTAATGAACTTACGAACAGGTGGTGGTCATCTCTAGCAAAGGAGACTAATATTTGTATTGGTGTCACGGGATTGTCTCGGATTTTAGTCACATGAGATAGCATCAACTAGTTGTGTCTTAGTGCACTGACGTTGAAAATAAGCAGAATTTGTAGTGAATATTGAAAGAACAAGACAGAGAGCACAGAAGTAGGGGAGCTGTTATTTATCTAAAATAAAGAAAACATGTACAAGAATTATGAAGGGTCAGCACCGTCCTTGTGCTTGTTTTTGCCATTGCATTGAAGACCAATTGGGCTACAAGCTCTACTTACAGTCGAAAAATGCCTAAAACTAAGGCCGACTAACTTCCATCCCCAAATTCGACCCATGTGATGCTGTCATCAAGTAATGCCTCCGTCACTCACGCATCACAATGCCTACACGCTGCCTTGCTTCCATCTTACTGAATATTCGCATTACCCACCGCATCACGTGCACCTTCGGCCATGGCATCGGTATCGGGCAAAGACAGTCACAATGCCATGTCCATTTTCTCGAAAAAGAAGTCTTTTAACAAATTGGACACAATATGAAGAAAGAAAAGGACTTATCCATTTTATTGCCAAAACTTGTCCATTATGTGTATCCAACAAGCCCTAAGAATTTCTTAATCAAGAAGCAGTTAACCTGATGAGAATGGATTAAAACTGCAAATTTGAAAAGAATCAATAGTGAAAATGATAAGAATGTATGTTTCAACACAGATACAACAAAATCTCATTGAAATCTAAGGACACGATTCTTTTCATACATCAATGCTGCACTCGTCAACAACTCTTTTTCTTCGTTGCCAACCGCAAACTAACTATTGTTGAAGCTGATGCTACGTATCACAAGCCATTTACCAGAAGAGTCATAATGGTTGGACCCGGGTAGACGAGTAATATCCTACTCACCGCTGAATTGAAAATTAAATATTTCACTGAGAAAGATCCACAGATTCTTTGAAACAAATCAACTGAAAGATTTAATCATCAAAGTACTATAGTTCTTCCCAAAACTCGCTATGAGTGGATACATTTTTATTTGCAAGACTTCAAAATTGTTGATGAGTACAATTTTGAATTGTTTAGAATATGTTCAAAATTGATTTTTTATGAAGAAAAAAATCACTGATGAAGATATGTTGGAGAAAATATTTTCGGTTCCATCTTCAAGGATACCATATTTTGTTCAAAGGCCCAAGGTTCTTTTGGACTAATATCCCTGGCCTTTTTTCACAGGATCTTCGTGGTTAATCATCTCGATTACTTATAGACGGCGTCAATTTGTTGACCTCCAAAAACGTGCCAACATGTGTCGTTCCAAAATAACGCACACGTGGACAGATTCCTCAAGATGTTGATCATAAGTTCTATTGTAAGCTCAATCAAATGTTCAGTTATTGATCAAATGTATTCAAGCATATAAACAAGATGTATCCTATTGAAAATCTACAAAAAGAAGGAAGTGTGTGATAAGGGGCAAACAGACACAAGAGGAGAAAACACAATATTCATTTATATATATGGAGATTCATCCCTTTAAAATGTTACAAAGACTGCTATTTATAGTGACCAGGTCGACGTGGTCATCGTTGGATCAGATTCACGTGGCCTCTTCTGCCAAACTTTTGTATCTCACATTTATTGCATTGATAGACATTTGACAAGTGATGTAGGACATAAATGGTATATTGAAAAAAGAGTACTAGTAGATACTCAAAGCTATGCCATGATGTACATTGAATTTCAGCCGTTCAAGTTCGTTTATGCCTCAAAAACTGACTTTTAAAGTTTTAGCGCTATTTTTGTCAATTCGTTTATTTTCCTTTTTTTTACAATTCTAGTTTGAGTAAACCTCTTTTCATTACTTTTAGTTGTTCTAAACTACGCTTCCATGTAAACCTTTATAAATAAGGGCTTAGTTTATTTTTTTATTATCTTTCATTAATAAATTCGTGAGTTTATTTTTTTTATTATTTGGTGGATTCCAAATTTCTTGTTCTTAAGGTTTTCGCTTGAATTCCTTTATTTCACTGCGTCACAAGGGATCGCCCGCCCTACAATTCGAGGCTGACATTCCTGATATCTATTTAATGAGGACATCACATCAATTATTTCTAAAGACACACTTATCTGACCTACTTTTGGGAACCATGGACATCGAATGTGAAGGAGTTCGGCAGAAGGGAGAAAAGCACTTCGGCTAAGCAATGAGAGCGCTTTTGCAGTAGGAACTCGGCCAATATCCTTTCCTTAATTCTTGGTTGAATACCACGTGTGTGTACACAATGTTTCCACGTGGGCCTTTAATGCGATTGATAACAATAACTTTATCTAATTCTGCTCAAGGAAATCGATGACATGAAAGTTAATAAATAGCGATCATCATGCATCAGTTGTGAACATGGAATAATTATTACGATGATCTTTTTCAAGTTCTACATTATTGATTTCTGTTAGTTCAATTGCAAATATTGGATGAAGTTACATGATTGAATAATATTGAAGTACAACTACCCAATCAATATTAGAGTAAAGTACAATTATTGTGAATGAAATTTACCCCTGGCAAAGTATGCATTTTTGAATTCCAATAATGAGGTTTGGCTTGATCAACCTCCTCCCTTTCTTGTAGGGATTCTACGTTGATATTATTGATTAATGGGGTGTGTGTGTGTGTATTTTTTTTTTTTTTTTTTTTTTTTTTTTTGGCCTCTCTCTCTCTAAATTTGTACGAATTAAAATGCACAATGAGACGGTATTCATATGTATGATAATGACCTACTTAGAATTTTAATAGAACTTTTAATTAGAATTTAAATTGAACTCATAACAAACAACCTTGTCAAATAAAATTCTAGCATAAATATGTCAAAATCCTAAATTTATCTAAACACCTCTATATTAAATAATCCGATAATAACATTAAATTCTAATATCATTAAAACTCTTATTTTTAAGTTGCAAGTATGATAAAACTCTAAACTTCTCTAATAAATTCATATCAGATAATTAAATAATAATTTAACAAATATCGAAAACAATATTAAAATTTAATTTTATGTGAAACTCATATATATCCAATTATCAGGAATATTAACACAAAGTGGTAGAAAATGATAAAGTTCCTAAGTTACCCAAAATTTTAAAACATTCATTTATGCCTCATAATATATGTTGTACGAATTTTGAGGGGGTATTATAGCATTTGGATTCCTGTTTTCATTACAAGATTATGAAGCCTCATTGAGGGGGTATTATAGCATTTGGATTCCTGTTTTCATTACAAGATTATGAAGCCTCAGAGATAGAAACAAATTGATTGATAACGAGCTTCAATGCAAAAGTACATGTTACAGGTGTAAAAACAGGAAAAAAAAAATCCTAATTATTTGTCAAATTCATAATCTTGAATTTTGTCCGCCAAAAAGCTTAACTTCTGGAAACTCATGCCACAAAATTCAAAGCCAATAGAATACCCTCCAATCGATCACATGGAATATCATGGGAGGATCTTTCGCCGTCGGCGAGGAGTCTCTCTCTTGACAAACATCTTCTCAAATTCATTCAGAGGCCTGGTGGAGCCATCGGCTACACTAATGAATTTCCAGCCACCACCATTACCTCGTTTGCCTTTGGGACCTAGTTTCTCCACCATGAAATTCCATCCTTTGGATGGACGTCTCCTGCTATATTTGTGGCATTTCACCTTCTTTGCCATCTATAAGTTGCGTAGAATGACATTTTCGTTAAAAAAATGGGTCGGCCCCAAAATTTGAAATACAACTCCAAAGCATTATTAACAGTACTCAAAAGAATTTGCATGTTTACCTTCATTTTGTTGAAGTTCATCCTCTGAACAAACTCTTGATGCAACATTTCATCTTCTTTCATTGAGATCTCATAGTGCACCTCATCGGGGTCTCTAGTGGTACCATCCCACCCCTCAGGCATGACTTTGAAATCTGGCTTATATGGCAGAGAGGCAACATGGAACTCCCTATCATGTGAAATGAAAAATCTGCACACAGAAGTATCCAAAAATAAAAGAAAACAAAAAATATTACTCGATGAGAGAGTACACTCCAGCACATCAAATAATTTAACGATAGTACCAGACTAGCCAGAGGCAACATTACAAATGTGCAAATGCAGGTGGGCAGTTCAACTCTTAACAGATATATATATGGATATTTGAAAATTATGATGAGGAATCTTCTGACGTGAAAACATAGCATGTGAATTTAAAAATGTAATCACCAAATTTCAATTCAACCAGCACCAAAATTTACAGTACATCAATTTGGGTTAGAATACACAAGTTTAGTCTTTATCAAATACAATTTGATACCAAAGCAGACGAGAATATAGATTTATTTCCGACAAATGATAACTAATATTTCATCTCATAAAGACTGCACCAAAGGGAAAAAAAAAAAATCAAAGAACTTGAATAAAGAAATGGAAAGATTTTCTTCTTTAGAACTCTTATTTTTCTGTTGACCAAGTGAAAACCATTTCATTTTTTTCTTTAGCCATTCTTTTTTACTCATAGAAGAAGTGATGATCCAATGGTTTCTACTCATGGAATCCTTGGTTCAGTTTCTGTCTAGCTGACCTCAAAATACAAAGTTAGCCTAGGAAAATGGGCTTTATCAGCTAATAAATTGCAAGCAGAAATATTAGATATCTTAATGTATATATGGGGTGGGGTGGTTTCATCATAAGCAAACTGAAAAGGGCAAGTTACTTTACTCTCATCCATCACTAGTATTACTCTCATCCATCACTAGTAACCATATTGATATCTTAGTGGATACAACATAAGACTTGCAAATATTATGGCTTATGAACTTGGGAAATTTCATTAAATGCAATCATGATGTAGAAAACTCAAAAAAAGTTGCCAACCCCAATTTTATTGGAAATTATGGTCAACTTCATGCTATTTTTTTTCTATGTACATAATACTAAAACAACTATTCAAGTCGGTTGCCCCGCCAAGAAGACAAGCCAAGCTGGCAACATAGTCCAATAAATGCATGATCGGCATTTCCAATGTGCAAAGAACTTTCCATCAGGCACATTTCAACAAAATTACTAGGCAGTCCCTACAATAATCCTACTTAAATCCTACAATAATCCTACTTAAATCTATGAGTTCGCAGCCTTTTTTGCTTGAATCAAATGCTTATGTTTTCTACTAAACCGTCTAGACAACATTAGGAGTCAAAATCCAAGTTTAACAAAACAATCAAAAACAAATTAAAAATATGCTAGAATTTATCTTAGTCATTTACCTTCTCTGACTACAATACAGCTCAAAATCACTGAAATCCAACAAAGTATTACAGCGCAAAGGTAGTTGTAGATGTACATGACTGGCTGTCATTCAATAACAGTACAACTAACTAACAACTACCTGTACCATAGTACTGTCAAATCAATAAAGATAGTAATTAACCAATCCATTTGGTTATTGGATGAATAACTTACACTGTATGATATCATCAAACACAACATAAAGCATGTTTCGCTCAGCTTATATCGAGACAATAATATATGGTTTATCTTGAAGTATGTCGATACATACTGTCAATAGAAGCCATAAAGAAGTCAATTTTTGGCTTCTTTTTCAGACATAGGCTAAGCGACTCATGCCATAAAGTATATACACATATAGTATGCCAAAGAACATAAATTCAATTTTTCCATACACTTACTCTGGGCAGGTATCGAGCAAGAGCTCCACAGAGTCATCCAAGGGGTGGCCAAGCTTCTTCTCCTCCTCCTCCTCAAGCTCCTTCAGCCACAAAATTGCATGCACCCGCTGCCTCATAATCCTATATTCTTTTGCCAACCTCTCCACAGTGTACAACTCTGGGTTTTCCTTGTGCTTTTTATACATCTCTGCCTTCTCTGAATCCTTCAAATATGACCCTCTTGCACCTGGCTCCCTCACCTGCACTTTTTTAAAAGCAAAACAAAATTAATATTTTTTGTGCGTGTGCATATCTAAGTTTAGTTATCCAACTACTTGATCACCATTAATACAGCTAAAGAAGAAAACGTGCATAGGCATGTAAAGAGATAAAAATGGAGATGATTAATTTTTTCCCACTCACAAACCGGGGCTTTGCTCTACAAATACTAAATCACTGTCAAAATTGGCAAAATAACACATCGAGGTGAAAAACAAAATCCGAATGAAAACAAACTTGTTTCAGAATATACACTATTTTCCCTTCCCAAGGTGAACCCTACAACAACATTACATGAGCACACAGGCAAACACCAGACATTTTTCCCACTTTTTCTGCAAAAATAACTACATAAAGAACTATTTGAATATAGCTGCAAATACTTGGGCATACTTACACACGTAGAAACAAATATGAATTCTGGGTTTAGTTCTCCATCTATCAAATTACTGAAAAATAGAGAAGACATAAGAATAAAAAGGAAGTAAATATATACAGTTACCTGCTTCATCAGTTCAGTCATTTCTTTCATTCTATCATCCCAGCCATCCACAAAAGCCTTTCCCCTGCGGTTCTCTGCCTCTAACTCCTTAACCTTCGCCAACTCCATGTCCGTCCACCTAGCCTCCGAATACCAGTTCCCAGTCCCATTCTGACTCGAGCCACCGCCCTGATTCTGACTCAAACCACCGTCCCGAATCTGTCCCGAGCCACCGCCACTGGTCCTACCTCGATCCGAACCAGGTTCCACCTGCTGCCCAACGACTTCACCGTCAAAGTGCTCCTTTGTTAGCCCAGTAGACCACGAGGACGGACCCACGTCCCATCCCAACGGGTCGGAGTCGGACGACCCCGACCGACCGAAATGGGCCGCCCAATCGGGTTCTTTCTTATCATTGTTGTTATTGCCGCTTCCATTTTCAGTTGAAAAACGTTTCAGTAAATCGGATAAAACCCTGAGGTTTGGAGTTCTGATGTTGGTTTTAATGGAGAGTTGGGTAAATATACATTGAAGGGATTGCATTTTTTCCTCTTCCAAAACCTATCTTTCTGACTGAACTGCAAACTGAGAAGTACGGAGAGATCCACAGACTTAATTTCTTCGAATCGGGTCGTTTAATTCGATCTTCTGCATTGGTTTTGCGAAATCTTGAGAAGTATTCCACTTGGAGGGTTGATGCGGCTAGGATGTCAATGGGACGGGTTTGGGTATTCACTTGGCATAGTCGAACCCATGTTGTAGGGCATTTTTTGCCTTGCATCGGTTTCGTTACCCGTTTAAAGCATAATGGAGTGGGCCGTGTCGGGGTACGTACGGTCTTTATCCACCCATTTTGTTTGTTTTTTTTTAATTCATTTTATTATTCCCATTCGAAGCAATAATATAGTTATTAAAGTTTTTAATTAATTAATTTATTTATTTTTAATAGTTAAGTTATTTGAACATATTTGATAAATTAAGATTTTTATTATTTTATAATATTCTTTGAATAATTTTAGTTACCATCTTTTACTATAATTAATTAAATTTTGTGGAGTTTTTCATTTAAAGTGAACGGGACAGGGTTCCGTGGATATCGAGTTTGACGAATTTTTTTACAATCTCTAGATGCGGCATGCGAAGGTTTCTCATGAAAATGGGGTTAATTTGTAGGGTTTCTTTTTCTTTTTCTTTCTTTTTTTTTTCATTCAAATTGTAGTTTTAAAAGAATTTTACTTCAAATCCTACTTTTAAAAAGTTTCATTAAATCCTTTTTTTTTTTAAATATCCGATATTAGAACATCTCCAAAAAACTCTTCAAATATGAAATGCTCATTATTTTAAAGAGTTAACCTTTAAAATCATGTTACAAGAAACTCTTTAAATTAACGGTTTATTTAAGAAAGTAAGTTTGGCTCCCCAAATTTTAAATGCATTCAAAATATTTCAATTTTAAATATAGAAAAATGATAAAATAATCTATAGAAAAGATAGTTAAAATAAAAGATAGAAAAAGGTAATGAGTATTTTTTGGGAGTAGCAAATTAAGTGTTAAATATAAAGAGTTTGTTGAAGTACTTCAAAATTTGAATTCGCCAAATGTATAGATGCTCTCTAAATAATAAAATTTGTTCTTTAACAATAAAAATCTTGGAGATGCTCTTACCTCACTACCCCACACCCCAACCTAGACATGGCAATGGAATGAGTTCTCTATATATAATTAATTTGGCTATTTATCTTCCCAATCATCAATAGAACAGGTTGTTCTAGCTTGATGTTGTCGAGAATTCCTGACTATTTTTCATTTTTGAAATATTTTCCCCTTCCAATATTTTTTTATTGAAATTTCCTTCAATCTTTTTATCGAACATAATGATGTGAATAGGGATTTAACGAGTTCTTTCTTTTTCTTAGCAAGAAACAAAAAGTTACTTTTCTCTCTTCAAAATTTACTCCCATTACTTTTCTAATGCTCTAATGGTGGGTTTTACACTTATTCAAGGAGCTGCTGCTAAAGCAACTGGTATTCATTTCTCTTTAGATTCTAGCATTTTGTTTTATTTGTCCTTTTTTTTTCCAGTTTGTTTGTTTTTTTTTTTTTTTTTTTTTAAGTAAACTAATGCTTCTCTATGTATTATGTAATCCGGTTTAGGATTTTCTCAATCCACTCATTAATCTTTCTTTTTCTTTTTTTTTCCTTTTTTTATGTTTGTACTGGAGTTTAAACCCTATATTTTTCTTATAATTTTCCTAATAATGTTTAATTGTATTTAATTATTTCTAAGTTAAAATTTTAATTACACGTTTTATAATATTCACAACTTTTTCAATCATGCATTTCATCAATTTTCATTAAAATCTACTAAAAATCAAACATAGGCACAATATTCATAGGCTTATATTTGAAGTTGGCACAAGGCCTCCAAAATATCAGGGCCAACCCTGAGGGGAGACAACTCAATTTTACGATAGCGTTCTTGACGTAACTCTCTAAAGTTTGTTTTTTAAATCTCTTCTCATGTTTATGTTACATTGAGTAATTGTTTATTGTTGAATTATATTATTTATGTTTATGTTTATATTAAAAAATAATGTATCTACATACAAATTACTCATTTTTCCCAATATTGTGGTTCCTGTGGATAAAGAATATGTCCTATTCGAAGTTGGGAAGAATTAAAAGTATTGTTACTCAATTGATTTCTCCCTTGCCAAGATGTCGTCGTGAATGAGAAACTTGGAGGGTGGGCACAAGAGAGAGCCGTGAGGGATGACTTGTGTATGTCTCAAATTAGAGTTTAGATCTTAGGGAACACAAAGGCGACAGTTCTTCAGCCCTCACATGGGAAAGCAAGGAAACGACTATGAGAGACTAGAGTCAACTCAATGATCCACCTGTTCGCCACACAATTAACATCCACGTTGGTGGAGGGTTAGTTATTTGATTCATGGCAGATAATCCAGGTAAATAACGTGGACACTCAAACAAGTCTACCTAGGATTTCATCTATTCTATGTGTAAAGGTTTCGAATTGCTGAAATTCTTGAGCCCAAGTGTTGATCTGCCATTCAAAGGTTCCAGAATTAAAGAAAACGTGTTTTGTAAACACGATTTTGCTTGTAAAAGGTGACCTATTCTTGATCTCTTACACCTGGCATATTGACAACCATTGGATAACCTTATTGGCTCTATTTCTTATAAATAGAGAGATTAATTCTAGGTTGTAGATTTTTGGAGAAACCTATTTTTGGTTACGGTCGTTCTTCTTCTTCTTCTTGTACTCTCTTCATCTTCTGGATGAATCTTTGTGATTTCTTGGTGAAATTGTTGTAAGTGTGTGAGAGTTAAAAGATCCACCTTTGGGTAAGGTTGGAATGTAATTTCTGAGGGCCTTTATTATGATTTGAACAGCTGAATATTTGTGTTCTTTTCTGTAATCTGATTTTGCCCAATTTTGAGGCTGTGATAGTGGATTTAAGCGAAATCCTAATGGATTCTCAACGAGGAATTAGGCGGTTATAGCGGTTGTCGAACCTCCAGGGCCTTGGACCGAAAGCTCTTTGTGCTTATTTCTTGTGTATTTTCGTTAAAATTAGTTGAGTCACCAAAGTTTGACTTACTTGGGACCAACACGATCTTTTAACTGATTTCCTTTATTCCATTTCAGGAGTTTGGCTTATTCACCGTCACGTAAATAAGATTTCCATTTAACTTGGGGCTAGGCTATGTCGTTATTGGTTGAGAGTTGCAGTTGGTTGTGCCCCCTCCGCCTGATCTTCCTCCTCGTTAGGACCATTACTGTTGAAATGAGTTGTACTTGTATTTGATAGTCTGCTGTCCTATTTCAGTCATCTATGACGTGTTTAATAGGAAGGGTTGAATAGCTCTAATGGTATTAAGAAAGAAAGAAAAAGTAAAATATTAATTATTACAATGTCGACTCCTATTAATTATTGTTTATCAAACATGCAATTAATGTAGTCGACATTTAAAGTAATAAATCCACCAATGATCACCCAATTTGATTTTGTTTCATATGGCTAGGACTGTAAATTGATCAGATATGGAGCAGATCTGCCCAAATTCGATCCGTCCGTTAAGAAAAATTATTCTATCCGATCTGATCCGATAATCCAACGAATATTTGATTGTTAAATCCATATCCGATTTGCTATGTTATCGGATATCCGATTCAATAATCCAATCCGAATTTGAAAAAAATTATTTTTTCCACCATTTTTTCGGGTAATATGATTTTTTCCCAAAAGTTATTTTAATTATTTTGATGGGCTCACCTAATATACTAGAAGGCTCAAATCAATTTTTTTATCCAAGTGATGCTCCTTTAGTTCCTTTATAAAGGAGACTCCTTTTGGAATGTTTTAATAATCTTCCAATATAAGATACTAACTTTTTAAAGGATACTCTTCTTCCAATATTTTAGTGATCTTTCAATGTGAAATATTAGTCAATTGTCAATTCTAAGTGTTACTAGTTTATTTTATTATTTGCATTAAAAATCATAGCCTTAACAAGATTATAATAACAAATAATATCAATTTAAACAATGTAAATTATTTTTAGACATATTCATTTTTAGTTTTTGATGTTATAAAACAAATTACTATAGTTATTTTTATCTTATTTTAATTAATAAAAAAATTAAATCTCTTCGAATATTTCAATTAACAATATTATATTATTATCTAATATTATTTATTATTTGAAAATTATGTGTAAAGCATAATATAAGTTTCAAAATGAAAAAAAAATTATATTTACTAAATTATGATATAATATATAAAAATTATATCATTATAATAAATTGGATCGACCTATATCCATATTTACTCCATTTATTTAACAGATTATTGAATTCGGATCTTAATCGAATTATCGGATTGAGACCCTAAATCTATCTCCCATTAATTTCATCGGATTCGGATCAAAATCCAATCCATTGACAGACATAATCATGGCCATCTGATTTTATACTTAGAGTTTGTTTGATTTGGCATGTTTTCCATGGAAACCATTTTCCAACTTTTGGCATGTTTGATGGCAGTCGTTTTCAATTTGTTTTCCTTCTTCCCTCCATACATGTGCAATTTCCTTGATTTTCCAATCGTTTTTTTTTTACAATTAAAACAAATTTTATCCTCAATTATAACAAATTTTGTTCATGTAATTGACAATTTTCATGAAAAACAAAGTCAAATGAATATCAAAAGATAGAAAATTTCAACATTTTTCAGGTGAAAAATTATATAAATCAAACACATTAATTGACAATTCCCGAAAAAATAAGTTCTAGACAATTTTATCTCTTGTAATTTGTTTTCTTTCCACTCAAATTTCATTCTTGCAATCAAATAGACTCTTAGTATCACTATGGACACCCAATTTGATTTTATTTCACCATAAATACCTAATTTCATATAACGTTTACCATGGTCATCCAACTTTTTTTCAACATTTTCACTAAATTTAAAAGAGGTAAAATAGTAACTTTGCATTAATATATAAAATAAATTTCATAATAATTAAAACTATTTGAAAAAATAAAATAAATTTTTATTTAAAAAGGCTCTTAAATAAAATAAAATAAATTTTTTTTAAAAAAAAGGAACTTAAAAAAATAAAATTAAATAAAAACTTATTTAAATTTTTTTTTAAAAAGTTACTTAGAAAAATAAAATAAAAAGTTATTTTAAAAAAAGGTTCCTTAAAAATAAAATAAAATAAAAACTTATTTAAAAAAAGGTTTTTAAAATAAAATAAAAAACTTATTTTAAAAAAACGTTATTTAGAAAAATAAAATAGAAAAAATTATTTTAAAAAATGTTTTTAAAATAAAAAACTTTTATATTTTTTTAAACATAATTTTTATATATAATGCAAAGTTACTTATTTGCTCCTTTTTAAATTAGCGAAAATGATGAAAAGAAATTGGGAGGCTTTGATAATACTAAATATAAAGTCGGATGGCCAATGATGAATTTAACCCACATTTAAATGTAATTTATCTGCTCTTTAGGCATTTTAAATGTAATTTTTAGAGCATGGAAACTACTACCACACTTGACCATATGTAATGATTTCAAATTGTGAGAAAGTGTGTATCAGATTATCTGTCTTAATTCACAGTAGTACAAAATCTGTTCATTGCTCCTACATAATCACATTTATAATTATAATTATAGCTATACACAATCAAGCCTTGGAACTTTTAAATGCACAATCTCATTACATAGAACGATACATTGGAACAGAACTACTCCTATCTCTTCGAACAAAATCTACTCAGTAAACTACCTGAAGCGCTCTCTTGACCTCTTAGAATTTGCTGTTGCATTACTAAAACTGAAGCTGGGCTGTCGAAATCCACAGACGCAACAAAATCTCCTATAATTCCAAGCTCATTATTATCACTCCAATATGATAATCCTCGTAGAAGAACAGGATTTATCCCGTGCTTCCTTCCAACAATCCATAGATCATAGTACACGGTGTTCATCGCCTGAATTGCAGCGATTGTTTCTAAGCCATTCTTCACCACAACTTCTCGATAAACAACCTGATTGTTCCCTTCATTCTTCACCCAAAACCATGTCACCAGACCATCATCAAGTTTCTTCTCCATTTCGTTATCTCCCTCATTGTCATGTGCAAGAAATCTAATGACAGTTAACGCTACATCAGGATTAGCAGCCATTCGATCTGCATAAGCTAGTGCCTCTCTAGCGTCCGATCCACCCAAGAAAAGAACTGCAAAATGGTGCACTGAAAGCTTCATGCCACAATTCACTAGATGATTTTGGTAACAACTTCCTTTATTCACTAGAATTCCAACCGAGCAAGGCGCGTGCTTCAAAATGTTAGAGTTCACAGATATATTTCCTTGTATCAGCAATTCTGTTCCATTGAGGTTATCCAAATGTTTCTTGTATAATGGAAGGATAATTAGAGAAGCTTTTTTAACAAGTGCTAGTTCACAAATGTCTTGGTACATGCTTCTCTTCGAGGTTATTGTAGTAAAAGTATGTATCTTTATGTATTCACCACTGGCCTCCTCAAAAATTTTCAGAGCATTATGAATTGAATTGAAGTTGGAGTCATCATAACTGTTTTCTTTATTCTCGTGATCTATGAACACTGGGGCAGCTCGACCCACAAGCTCAACGAGGCGTAGAGCATAAACCACGAAAGGACTGTTAACGGTTGGATTGGAGATTTCAAGTAAATTAATAAGTCCAGCCAAACTTTCTTCCCCATCTATACAAGATACAATATGGAGTTCTGTATTGGGAGGGGTATGCTGAATATTTCTTCTCTTGTCAACCATATAAGGCCTTGTAGGATCATAGAGTACACTTATTAGTGGTGTAGCTATAGCAGTCACAGTTACTGTCAACATCACCAACATTGAGAAATGTGGCTGAGATATCATCTGCAAACACGAAAAAAGTCTGATTAAGGGCTCTAAATATAGGGACACAACAAGATATAAGGACTTTTGTGTCGGCTAAAATCTTGCATAATGACATAAATGAATACTAAGACAGTAATACAAATCATTACAGAAAGGAAAAATTAGCTTACGGGGGAAAAATCGAATAGAACAATGAGACACTTCATACCTTAAAGTCCATCCAGTGGATGAACAAAAGAAGCTCCACTTCACCTCTCAAACTCATTATGAGGCTAAGGGTGAAACTATCTCTAATTGACATGTCAAAGAAACGAGAAGCAACAAGAGTCGAAACCATTTTAATTGTATACGCGACTAAAGCCATGTAAAACAGAGGGTGCAAGTGTGACCATTGTGCACTTATAGTGTACACGTCTGTGGTCAGTCCCACATAAAGGAACGAAAACGGCATAAGAAGGTCCATTATAATAGTTTCACTCTTCTGCACTAGAGTGGCTCCCAAAGGAGGGCCATCAGGAACAGCCAAACCAAGCCACAAGGGCCCATTGGCAATGGCTAAACCACCCATATCAGCAACAAAACCGGCAACCAGAACACCCAACAATATGCCGATCACATAAATTTGATCAACTGGCTTTCCTTCGGGCGTAGTTCTTACAATCCATAACATAGCCTGACGAACACCACCAATGATAGATACCATAACGACAATCAAGGATATCAAGTACCAGAAAGCAGTTATAGGCTTCTCTTCCCCTTGTTTACCTGCCTCAAATATAATTATCCCTTGAATTCCTATAATATCACTAATTACTGCTGTTGATAAGGCCAGTCGTCCAATTTCAGAACTAAGGAGATTGAGCTCTCTCACTATAGGATAAAGAACAGGAAAAGCCGTGATAGACAAAGCCGAAGAAACTCCCCAAACCGAAAGAGCCTTTACAAGTTCTTTTTCCTGAGATTTTCTTAAGATAATTGCTGTAATTGCAGTAGTACAAAATGGTACAATCACCCCAGACAGTGCAATATACCAATGCTTTTTTCCTGCTCTCTTTATCACAGAAAGATCCATTTTCACTCCACTCAAGAAGACGAAGTACATGAATCCCATTACTCCAATATTTTTCAGCATAAATTCTGAATCTTCAGGGAACATATATTCACGAAATCTCTTCGCCCGGCTTAACGCAGAGGGTCCAACAATAATACCACCCTAGAAATTATATATAAACAAAATTCAATTCTTGAAACATTACAAAATAATAATAATAATATCAAGATTTCATCCATGAATCTTGAAAAAAAATAAAATAAAATAAAAAATACAAAATCCAATCAAACTTACAAGGATATAGGAGACTACTCTTGGCTGTCTCAAGGGCTTGAGGAGAAAACGAAGAATGCGAGAAATGACGATGAATGTGATAACCTGCAATAACACAAGAGGAAACGAGAATTCTAATGGATTTTGTCCATAGAAAACTCCAAAGGGATGGGAGGAGGTGTGCTTTTGATGACATACTACAACAGGACTTTTGCCGCTGAGCCCATTTTTCACCATTTCTGTAAAAAATTAAGGATTGTTTCTTTGATGTTCATGGGTTCGTAGGATGACCCAGCGTTTGACCATGCATGAAAAATTTAACAAAAAAATGCAACCTGGGAAACTTACCAGGAGATCTGAAGGATTGGACAAGCGTTAGTTTAGTTTAATTTTAGTTACTGTATTGTTTCAATTATACGATGAACGGTTGACACTCGTAATTCATATCACGTTAGAGGTGGAATAGTTATTAATTATCAAAATATTAACGAAATATAAACTTTAGTAGAGAAATTTATTGTTATGAAAGTACAATTCAGAAAATTCATTTATAAAGAAAAAGTTTACATTGTTTCCTTACTATATAAAAAAGAGAATGTGAGGGCACTGTAGAAAATAATAGTGTCTTGATCCATTTTTACTGTGGTATTTTTGTTTTTTTTTTCAATTAGGGGTCAAAAACGATGCCGTTTGCTTGATATATATTTTACTTTGTTATACACTACCTCTAAATTTACTACAACACGCAATTTTCATTCCTCCCCCACTCCGATACAGATATATATAGTAGGAATATAAGAAAAAAATCAATTTTTTTTATATGAAAAAAATAGAGATAATATGCGACAAATTTTTTTTACAACATATTATTTGTAAGTAAAAAATTTGAAGAGAAAAGGATTAAAGAGAATTTTAAATTGAAAAAAAATTATAACATAAAACTAAAAAAAAAAAAAATTTAATCTCTCCGTACACGGAGACATTAGTCTCTATGCACGGAGACACTGTCTTCGTGCACGAAAAAAAAAAGGACTCCGTGCACGGAGGCCCAAAGGCTCCGCTTTGATCTTCGTGCACGGAGAGAGAAATATATATATATATATATATTTGCGGAAGCTCTCTCAAAATGATCTTCAAACGGTGGTTTTCCAGGCTCAGTCCAACGTACCTTTCTCTACCAACAACCAATCCACACGGCTCCAAACCACAACCAAATTGATTCACCTTGGTTGCTATACAATCTTACCCACGTAGGACAAGAAGGGATGATGATTTATCGCCACAAAGGCTAGGAGAAGACACCACAAAGGTATACTATGAAAGAATTACCCATTGCACACGTTATACAAGCGTTTTGGACATTTCTGGACACCTTTTTCTCACACAAAAGGGGGGCAGCCGGGATTCACTAGTTTCTTCTCTCAAAATCACACAATCATCATCACAAAGAGGCTAGGGTTATATTCATATA
>NC_036258.1:18647-43800 GCF_002742605.1 Olea europaea var. sylvestris | reverse complement strand
CTAACTTTAAAAATTTATCGACGATTGTACGATAGTCGAATTGATAAATATTTTACATTCTCACGAAACTCATTTTGAGAACTATATCGTAGAGATATCGAATGATCTAAATAGATATCAAAAATAGTTAAACGGACATTAAACATATGTGTTAAAAAATACGCATAGGTCGTTTTTTCTTTAAAAAATCAATTATTTTATTACTATTTCAAAATTTTCGATAACAAACTAACTTTAAAAATTTATCGACGATTGTACGATAGTCGAATTGATAAATGTTTTACATTCTCTTGAAACTCATTTTGAGAACTATATCGTAGATACATCGAATAATCTAAATAAATATCGAAAATAGTTAAACGGAGATTAAACGTATTTGTTAACAAATGCGATTTTTCTTTAAAAAATCAATTATTTTTTTCTTTTTAATTCTTTTCTCTTCCAAATAAAACTTAATTTTTCAGTTTTAGCGAAAAAGTTATTTGTAGGTTAAAAAAACTGAAGAAAAAAGAATTAAAAAAATTTATATATAGTGTGGTCTCCGTGCACGGAGGATTATTCAAATTTTTTTTTGTACTTTTCCGTTCTCCATTTTCATATGTTATGGCCACGTCATTTCAAATCAACTCATTTGCTTATATTATTATATTATATATATATAGTGTAAGAGAAGCAATGTGAATCTATATAACACGCAACTTTCCATACCTCCCGCCTTACTCCGTGCTGACCACTTTTATAAGTAAAAAAAAAATCACTTTTAGTAAAAAAAACAAAAAATTTGAAAATAAACATATTAACAAAAAATATTTCTAATATATGTAAAAATTACTTATATATGTAAAAAAAATTCGTTTAAAATTATTTTGAAGTAAAAAATAAGATAAAGTTATGAAAATTAAATGAAGAATATATAAATATCATTTAATTATTGAAAAATTTACTTTATAAATAATTGGTTTTATTATCAATTTATTTAAATTTCTTTTTAATTCTTTTCTCTTTTAAATAAAATTTATTTAAAATTTTTTTAAAAATTCTTTTGCCCTACCAATCTTAAAGTAACTGTTTTATCGTCCGAAGAATAGGCCTGCTGTTAGGGTTCTAATTCTTACACCAACAAGGAAGTTGGACATTCAGTAAGTGTCACTTCAAGTTATTTTACGTGCGAACCTGAATTTGTTATTTAAATGTTTGTGTATGTGGATATTCTCTTTCAATTTACAACTGCATAAGTTATTTTTGAACTACAAGTATAGCCTTTCGAATCGAAGTTGCTAAAGAAAAGCATTTTGCAAAATTCAATTTACAACTTATTTGCAATATCAGATAAAAAAAATATCTTCATCTATATTAAACAAAAAAATACAATAAATAATTAAAAATAAATTATCGTTGACATATATACAATCACAATATTCATTATACTTATTTATAAGAATAAAAATAAATTATCGTGACATAAAATATACAGTCAACCAAAAGATGAGAATCAAACAAACATTTCTTATTTTCAAATACTTTTTGTACAATCTATAAATTTTACGTTAATAAAACTAAAATAAATACAAAATTCGTACAACGCACGAGACTCAGACTAGTTTATTATGAAAAGAGAAAAAAGTCAATAAAAGTTAATAAACTTGTCTGTATTATAATGAGAATCAAAGTTCAATATTCTTAGGGAAGAATTAGGGATATAATAGTAATAATTTTTAAGACTGCAAGTATAAAATTATCATTCACTAATAAATTTATCATTTACTGTTAAAAAATAGGAGAAATGGAGTAGAGGCAAGAATAATATCACAATAATGCAACAACAAAATAATTAACACCAGAAACTTGTTAAGAACAAAATCGAAGGCTCGAATGCATAATCGCTATCCTCAAACTATATTTGCCTCATCTCAGGATTGATTGAGATGCTTAAGGATTTTGACAAATGGTTTATATGATTATATCAGGCCTTATAGAGTATTTAACACTAAAACATAAGTGTAACCCTCCAAAACTATAAGAACACAAGGAAGATTTTAGTATAAAATGTGAATCAAGAATTTAATCTTTGATTTTGGAATAAATATGGATCACAAATGTTTTTCACTTATTTTTTGCTTGAGATGCATCACCTATATATAGGCGACCACCAATGTACACGAATTGTTGCCAAAATAGGTCGAAAAGCCACCACAATTTGGAGTTGTAGCGGTAGGAAACCGACCTCCAATGGTCAATTTCATATAACTATGCAACTACATAGTATTAATCTATGCAGTAGCATAGAACAACCCAAAGAAGC
The DNA here is from genome assembly GCF_002742605.1 of Olea europaea var. sylvestris. Taxonomy (NCBI): domain Eukaryota; kingdom Viridiplantae; phylum Streptophyta; class Magnoliopsida; order Lamiales; family Oleaceae; genus Olea; species Olea europaea. The sequence continues at coordinate 41,498 of NC_036258.1, read as the reverse complement.
TCCAAAATTCCCTGCAATAGGTTATACGACTGCATAGTATTAATCTATGCGGTAACATAGAACAAGGCTTTGCCTCGAATATCGTTTTTCGATTTTTCTTCATATTTATTCATCCCATTTCATTTTTTCTTGAATGTTAAACAACATTTACAACATACATATTGGTTTTTAATTACATAAGAGTAGTGATACAACTTCTGTTAGAGACGAGTTGTGCCAACAAGGTTGCCCACGACCGACCTTGCTTGATTGAAAATTCCCTTTGACCCGGAGGAATGAAAAGTCTAACAAACCATCTATTTTGAGGTCTGTCGGATTCGTTGAGCCCTAAATTTGGTACCAATATAGAGATGGCAAAAAAATCACTAGAAATTACATAATTCCAGATCTTTAAAGATCACAGTTCAAAAATCTGGGACCAAGTTTCATTGTTCAAAAATCAGGTTTTGATATAATAATTAAATATTAAATATTCAAATTTAATTCCCCAACCCTAATATTTTCATCACTCTTCCAGTCTTCATCCTCTCACTAATCTCTTCTCTCTCTCTAATTCCATGGCCTCCGATAACTATTCATCGCCAGTCGCTACAGCAGCGAGTAAAACCTCCTCTCTGGTTCGGTCACCTCCTTCTCTTGGACTCGGAAGTGTGAGTGCCGTGTTAATTCTTCCATTGCTGTGAGTGCCGGCGTTATTTTCAACAGTGGCAGTGTCAAATGCGGTGGTTTGGGGCTCTGTGGTGGTAGCGCCTCTGCTGATTCGGCTACTGCTGCTGGGGCGACTGGTGAGAATGATGGCAAATGGTGATTGGTGCCAGTGTGGGGAGTGGATTTGGGGTTTTTGGGTGTTAATGTGTTATCTCTTTCTCTTTTCCGATCTGTAGTTAATAATTTGCCGTGGTGGTGGCTACTTGTTGTTGGTTTTTGGGTGATGGTGGTTGTGATGTTGGTTGGTGGTGGTAAGGTGGTGGTGATGGTGATGGTTGTGGAAATGGCAACGTTGGTTGTGGAAGGATTGGCACGGGATATGGGTGGGGTTGGTCCGATCTGATTGCTAGTGGTGTTAACTATACACTATTTGAATTGGTAGTGGTGGTTTTTTTGCTAAATTGGTGTTCGTTTTGTTGACGATGTTGGTGCAGTGCAGTCGATGGTATGGTACAAGCGCAATTACGTGGTGGTAATTTGTGATCAAGATTGGTGCTGGATCGGGATCGATGGTAGGGATATTTGGTGCATGTGACCAACTATTTTAGAGTATGTGTCCAATAAATTTGAACATATGTGATCCCGTGACCTGTAATTTTTTTGAAATGTGACCAGCGAAAGAATTTGTGACCTATTTTTTATATAAATTTTTGATCTGTGACTTGTTAAAATTTTTATTTGTGACCTATAAATAATTTGTAACCAATTAATTTGATGATATGTGACTAATAAGTAAATATGTGACCAATAATTATGAATATGTGATTATTAATCGTGTAACTGTGACTTTATTATATTTAATTAATAAATATTTTTAATTAATTATACAGAAACCTAAGTTTTGAATTTTTAAACTTTGTACCTGATTTGTAAATTTGTGTAAACAATACACCTGACGTATGAATTTTTCCCAAAAAAGCAATTCAATCCGATACCCGTGCGGTCCCACCCCATTCGGGACAAGGATTACCTGCCTAACTAAGTAAATGAGGTAGTAGTCATTGCCTCAAAGCGGACACGGAAAATATAGTCTTATCTCGTTACCTGCCGCATTTTAAAAAAATTTCAAATTTAAGTTTTTAATTAAACAAAAATAAAAGATTTATGAGAATGTGAGTTATTCTTAACTAACTGGAAAATAATAATAATAATATTTACTAAGACTTAAAAAATAAAAGGTAAAAATATAAACGTGGCGATAAATGGGGCAGAAGACCATCCCTCTTTAATCGAGCATGGGAATAGAATAAAATGACAAAAATACTTGACGGGGCGAAGTGGGAATGCTCAATCTGTCCCATTCCCATTCCCATTCCCATTCCCATATCAATTGTTGCATATATTCAAGGACAAGTAGACAAATTAAGCCGGGTACTCTTTCTTTGATGTCCTCCACTTTAAATTGCGTCAAAAAATAATAAAGAACTTTTAACACCAATGAATAATGAAGATCCCAAGGTCCTTAATGGAAAAATGACGAGGCGAAACAATAATAACACGACAGATAAATTAAACTAGTAGAATTTCGTGTGGTTAATAAGTTGTTCATTTAAACAAGAACATAGATAAAGATAAATTGTAAATGTAGACAAGTAAAACGGAATTAGGTCTAGGGTTGGCAAAGTTGGAAAATACTATAAAATCCTTGTGCTCATTGAACCACGCCTGAAACGCAATGTAAGCGCCATACATAATCAGCTCGAGGGTCATGAATGGAGTTAGAAAGTTACATATATACACATCTTCAGTAAGATTCTCGTACGAAAAACATTGTTGACTTGTAGTTAATTAACGATACACTCATAAAAAAGAGATAGATAGAACTAGTCGCATAGTACTGAGTTTAATTACAAGATTGAAAGTTTTGGTGTGGTCAATACTAGGATCTTGATGGAAGCCTCTGGCTAAAGGGCGCAACCCTTGTAACGTGTATTTGTACTGCTAAAGATGTCAAATGAGCCAAGCAACTCATCGGCTCAACCGCTCGCTTGTAAAAAGTTGGCTAATTGGACTCGTTAAAATTAGTATTTTAACGAGCCCGAGCCAAACGAGTCAGCTCACCCTCCTGAAGCAAGCTCATGAGCCTACCCATGAGCTCGCCTCATGGGTGGCGAGCCACAAGCTCTTTTGGCTACTTTAATTTTATTATTATTATTATTTTTTTGAGTCCTTTTTTTACTCTATAAATACCCAACCCATTTCCAAATTTTTCATCCACCACCAATAATTCTCACTCTATTCCACATCCTACAATCTACTATATTCATTTCTATCTTTAATTTCAATTATTCAATCATTCTATATCAATTATCACACTACAAATTTACAATTACAAAAACTTTCTTTGAATTCTAGATATCTTTCTATACTCTTTATTTACTTAGGTAGTTATTCATTAATTACCATATAGTCTATACTATACAAATTACAATACATATTTTATAAATTTTATCACAATTCACAAATGGATTCACACTTATTTGTTGAGGACTTGTTCATAAGAGCATCAAAATCAACAAACATTGCATATCTCTAGAGATAAAGCCATAAATTTTTTAAGTGGGACGTAACTTAATTAAAAGTATATTTGACAAGTATTTATACATGCTTCTTAAAAGTCAAATCAAATTTTATCAACATATTTCGTAGAATCCACCACGAATTCTAATCCTTCAAAGTCTTTCCTAGAACGCAATGCCAAAAAAAATAAAAATAAATAATAATAATAATAATAATAATAATAATAATAATAAATAAATAAATAAATAATTAATTAATTATTTCCTAGAATATTTTAATAATATGACTGCAACTTGATTGCTAAGTATCGTGAGATTTACTTCTTAAAAAAGGGCTTTAAAATAAATTAAGTTTACTTCATTGATAATAGAGACTGTTCATTCCAAATTAATTTTAATTTTTTTTAATCCTTTTCTTCTTTCTCTCTTTTGCTTTCTCTTTAACTCTTTTTGCCAACTTATACGTTATTTGCACCAGCTCTTCCATTGCTTTGGTTTTATTTTTATTACTAGTATTTTCTTTCCTTAATTCATAATACCAAGTTTTTCTACTTTGTCTTTTAAGAAAAATTAACGCAATTGGTCCCTAACCTTCAAATCATGACACAAACACCCACACCCTTAACCTTTTGCTTAATGAGCGTAATCGATCATTTTGGATGGTTTCCATCCAATTAAATGTTAAAAGGTCAACTTCTAATATAAAGATTAAAATGCGCTTACTTAGTTAAATATAAAATAAGTAGAAGAAAAATATATAAGACATGAAAAAAGACAAAAGAAAAAAATTTAACTCATCCTACCAACCATTCCCACAAGGGCATCCCAAATGCATCCATAAATTGCTTTAAAAATTGTCATATTGGCAAAATATAATGTGTTAAAGAAATTCGTCTTCAATATAAGTTGATAAGAACTCTGTCAATATGATGTATCGGAGAAAAATAGATATTTTTTTAGAGTTTCTTCTAAATTCAAAAGTTTCTTTAAATATGCTAAATCGGCAGAATTTTTATTTTACATGTAGATTTAAATGTGATTTGTTATTATTTAAATAAAAAAGGACATCTAGATGATACATAATCCTTAGTTTGCATTGAAAAACTATTTTGAACTTGAGTGTTTACTCATTAACATCAATGTCACCTAGATTGAAAGTCTCTAAAAATTCGCTTTTTGCACTATCACATCGTCTTCATAGAGACTGTTCACTAAAATCCTACACCGCAAGTGCACAGGTCGCGTTCAAGTAATAAAGTGGATTTTTGAGTTCGGATTATCGATCCCTCGAGAAATGTATAATTTAGATTACACAACCTTAATTAATTTAATTCTAATAATAAAAATAAACACACAAAATTAAAATATGATTTTGAAATAAGGAAATTAACTAAAAACCTACAAAATAAGAAAATATAAAATCTTGAAAATTTCGGAGGACAACGTGGTTGGAATTCATGGTTTCGCTTAACCGTCACCTTATTAATTTCTCCACAAATCAATTAACGAATTACTCATTTACGATGTTAGACCCGATCTTCCAGTTTTAATTAATTACCTCTCTCGAATGAAATTAACCCTAAACGATTGGTTTAACCTACTATATCTCTATGTCGATTAGAACCAAACAATTGTATTCAATATTTGTGAAAATAGCTCAATAGGTCTCTATGTCGATTAGAACCAAACAATTGTATTCAATATTTGTGAAAATAGCTCAATAGGTCACCTAGGGCTAGGGGTATATCTCTATCCCCTACACAAACCTAGGATTTCTACTATTTGGTCTCAAATGCACAATCTTCCTCTCGAACGATGTACAAATCACTAAACACATTCATTAATCGGCCACATAAATGAAAATGTATGAAATATAATAGTAGGAACACATGAAAATAAACAAATTAATATTAAAGAGCAAATATTAAAATTAATCAAGACTAGGTTAATCTACAACCATAAATCCCAACACAAATAATTAGCCCATTTTATATATATGAATAAAAGGAGAATATTTTATACAATACATTGCAAGTTTGACAAAATAATGGAGATAATACAAGATTATGGATAAAATCCCCTTTTGTTGGATTTTTGAAGATGAAATTGCTTGTTTTTTATTTCTCCAAAATCTTGTCAAATCATTTGATGGAATCTCATTGTGCTCTAGATTTGATCTCCAAAATACCAAAATTGAAAGAAGAAAAAATAAAAGAAAAAGAAAGAATAAAGAAAAAGAAAACAAAAGAAAGAAAAAGAAAAAGAAAACGAAAACGAAAACGAAGAAGCAGAAGCAGAAGCAGAAGCCGGCCGAAGAAGACCGAAGAAATCGTGCCAGCTGCTGGTTTTAATTATAAAACCTAGAAAAATTGCACCCATGGTCCCTGAAGTTTCCGAAAATGAACAAATTGGTCCCCGGGCCCTTTTTTAATATGAAAAAACGGCGCCCGGGCGCCCTGTTTCTGTCCAGCAGCCAAAAAAATGGGTTTTGGTGTAATTTGCATCTTAGTCTCTCAATAATTGCATGACAAGTTCCTCAACTTTTTATCTTGTACAGTTTGGTCTCTAGATTTTGTCTTTTCTTTTGGATTACGCCCTCCGTAAATTGCATCGCTATTCCTTTACTTTTGATACATGCACTTTGGTCCCCAAGTTTGTACACTATTAGTCCATTTTCCTCTTTTTTGCTTTGTTCTCTTACCACGAATGATTTTTAGTTTACAAAAGCAGATATTATTTAATTGTGAGTAAAATCTCATTCCTTTCATTAATAATTATATTAAATTAAGTGTCCAATAAGTGTGCAAAACCACACTTATCAGAAACTATCATCTTGCATTTAAGATGTATTTTTTAAAATATCTTCTATTTTCTATACGAGACAATTTTTAAAGCAATCCATAGTTGCATTAAAAATGCTCTTATGAGATAAACTTTAATAGGATAAGTTGTCTTTTCTTTTTATCATATTTTTTTAATATTTCTTTTTCACTTATCTTATTTTATTATTTTATTTAATAAATTAAAAGCAAGGACATTTAGTATTTTTATCAAACGCTTTACCTTTTTAGCGATCAATTGGATGAAAAAACATTCGAAAAGATCAATTCTACCCATTAAGTGAAATATCATAGATGCTCGCCAAGATTTAAGCACCATTTGCTACATGTTAGGAACAATTTGAGCCAATATCCCTTCTTTTATTACTTTTACAAATATTTTGAACACAAATTTCACTTCCACTGTTTCAGTTTTTAGTATATCATTTTTCTTCCTTTTTATTTTCAACTCTCAAAATAAATTATTTTAAATCAAATTTGTTTTTGAAAATTCACTAAAATTACTTGGAGTAATTTTATAAATTAAAAGAACTTCCATTTAATACTAGTCAGCGGCATTGAAGCCGCCAATTTGCAGGTAGGAGTGCAGGAGATGGACAAGTTCTATCCACCAATTTATAGCATTAATTCATGCAAGCATTTGTACTTTGGACCACACTAACTTAAATAATTTTTATTCCTGCACTATTTCAGATTGGCCATTAATAATTCTTTCTGTAATGTTGGTGCCAGCTACCTCTTGGTGCGACATACTCATTTCTTTTAATAACTTGCCTATGTAGACTTGGATCATGTTTTGTATGTCGAATTTACTGATAATAAATTAAAGAAGATATATATGATATGATAGATTTTATAAATTTTGTTTGTCTAATCTTATAAAGTTTAATGTACTACTATGTCATAGTTTTATGTGCGATAAAAAGACAATTTCGAAAAGTATTTCAATCTATAAAGTATAGTTATATATTTGAAATTAGTAACAATATCAACTTGGCTTGTTGATAAGTTGGACTTTGAGACGGGACAGAGTCGAAAACTAGATAGATAATTGCAAGTTAATGTAACACCCAAAATTTAAAATTGAATTTTGTGTATTAATTAATATTTGAAACATTAAAATGATATTATATCAACTCGCTAGATAACTTTCAAATGGTTTATTAATATTGTATAATTATTTGAATATACAATTTTTATCTTAATATTTAATATAACTCTAACTGATAAAACTAATATAATTTAGAACAAAAATAGAAATCTTTACTTAAAATACAGAGCACAAGACATTTTGAAATTAATATTATAGATTATAATAAACTATTTCAAAAGTTTAAATAATTTCAATATATCGGTTATAATAATTTTAATTCGAATTATTCTAGTGATAAATCCACTAAACCACGATCAGGCATGATTTTACAATTGTCTTGTCATCTGAGAGCTAAAATCAACTTCAACGTGCTACTAGCTATTCCCTGCTTGGTCCCCCAACATGGTGGAGATTCTGTGCAACAATCACAAATGTAGAAAGGAACTTGTTGATGCAAAAGAAGAGCTATCAATCGGAGGAAGACTCACACATAGCGTGCTTCTTCTTCTCAAAAATTTGAGATTCACATCAACATTATTGACAGTTTTGTTAAGCACCAATCTCTCACACAATCCTTTCTTCCACTTCAAAAGTGTTTTCTTTTAGAGAACCACTCAAATATTCGAAACTTTCGCATATGTACTATCAGATCTACGAGCACAACTATATGAACGAATGCGGATCGAGTAACAAAATGCGTGAACATGTGCATACACTAAATAACCTGATGGACTTGGAATAACAATTATAATTGACCATTAATTTGATATATTTAACTTGCTAGCTAGAAATCTTAAAAGTTAAACTAGAAACAACCTAGAACTAAATATATAACTAATGTAATGGTCCAAATATAGTCAAACCAAGTAATATTCTCAACTACAAGACTATCTATTAATTACCATATATATCTCCGTTCAAGGAGGTAAACCTTTCATGATCTAACACTCCATCACAATCTTGACATGAGCTCATGCACCTAATTTGCTACGAATTTTTCAAGAAAGCATGTATATTATTTAGGTCCAATCATCGCTTAATACGGATTCTGATTGGCTAGCTTGTCCATTCATCTTACATTTTACTTGTTCCTATTTTACTTTTCTCGACAAAAAATTTGTTTGGTCTTCTATGAATTAATTAACAAAAAATGGCACTCTCAATATAGGGTTGATTGGAAATACATTATTGAATAGTAAAATGAATCTAAAATATAGTTTCTCGAGTAAAGCACGGAAAAGAAAAAAGGATGTGATTGGTGTACAAGTAGGGGTTCTGTGTGAACCCCTACTGACACCTCACATGGGCAAGTGGGTGGATTAATTTTTTGACATTATTTATTTATGCGGGACCTACACCTTTGTGAGATATCTGTATTTTTTGTATAAATTTTTTCTATACACCAACCATTTTTCAAGAAAAAAAATGCTCCGTACATATTTCATTAAATTGTGGTCACATCATGCCATTGTAAAATTCCGGTATCAAATGGGGATTGATGGGATTTTAAGATGCCTTCAATATTCATAAGGTTATTCTTTGGATCGCACATGTACATGACTATACATCTCGTATCAGTATATATATTTTGTGTACAGTGAACTGAATAGTAGTATAGATTTAATATATTTAAAAAGAAAAAAAAGTTAAAATATTGCTTATCGAGTCTACATATAAAACATGATCTAGATCATACATGTATGTATGAGATATATAATCAATATATTTCTACAAAAGCGCCCCCAGGGCACATCTCCAAGTGGTAAAAGGGGAGGGTGGAGAAATCAAGCTTTGCTTGAGACTGCCGCGTCAAGGGTTCGAATCCTGAAATTTGGATTTTGCTCTTGGGTAAGTGCAAGTTTACAAGCAGCTTTTCATCCTGTACCCTTGGAGGCATAACCTACGATTTATCTCCCTCACGATACTCCAGGGCAGGAGCGGTAGGAGACCCTTAAGGTTGGGGTTCAACCTTTTAATATATTTCTACAAAAGTGAGATTTAAAGCATCCCAACAGAGAGTTTTTGGTGGGTGCTTCTGTTCAACTGTGCAGCCACATTGTGCACTATCTAAAGATTAAAAAAAAAATAAAGATTAAAGGGATCTCATTACATTAACAGCAGGATCAGAAGGTTGGAGATTATCCGGTCTCTTTGTCTCCATGTACCAAGACATCTCATGTACCCTAAAGTAACATCAAATTTCTTAAGATATGCAATCTGATAATTTATAAATGGATGATGCCTTCCAAATATCTGTGCAAAGATGGATAAGCATGTGACTTTCAGACTTTCTAATTAGTCATTTTTGGACATCTGAGTAGGGCTTCTGAGCTTAAAAAATACATCTGCATGAAGGAATAATGTAAGGTTAGGTTAATTAACGAAATTAATAGAATTAACAACAATTAGTTGGAAAAGAGTGATGAAGCAATAAATATAGTAAAAGAAAGGTAACAAGATGTGACCTAATAGAAGTTGGAAAAGGAGTCAATATTCACAGTTACTCATGCCCAATACTAAAAAGCAGCAACCAAATTTAAGTGAAAAACATAAAAACCCTAAAGCCCATAACTGATATCTTAAAGGCATTTTCTGGAGAATGCTTCAGTCTCAGACTGCATTAATGGCTTGCCACTCGACCCACAAACATAATTTTCATACTGCATATTCCTCAGACCTCAGAATTAATTCTCAGTGTAAAGCAAAAAGTGAAAAATAAATTAAATTCCAGTACTAAGAGCTTGAAAACTACGAACCACAATTCTTGGACAAAGATGCCAGCTTGAGAAGTACTTACAAGAAGAAGAATAATCATATCATGGTCTTAATTTCTAGATAAACTTGTGTTTGTTTACACACAGGTTACGGAAAAGTTATTCAAATTCTTCTTGTTGTCGTCTCAATCATATTATAGTTTATAGTTTTTAATAAATACAGAAAATAACATCTTGGACAGGCATTGTTTAAGCTGTGAAGAAGAATCAAGGATCCTGGAAAATAATCTGGTTTTTAATTATATTAACCATGCATAAAAAGTTCATATTTCATTAGAATCATACATAATTAAGAATTAAGCTAGCGAGTATCATAATTTCAGCTTTAGAACAAATTTCTTCACGCTCTTTACATCAGTAGTGGAAATAAGATCAACTTAACAAAACCATCTCCCCACTGCACATACAGGAAGAGAATGGGCCCAAAGAAACGAAAGAATTGGTTACCTTTTTCATAGATTCTCCTCTTATGGATAGACTCAAAAATCGATCTTATTGATACAAAGGTTATATAAATCATAGATCGTAGATCAGTAGCCAGTATAGGTTGACACACAAAACCCTTATTAATATCAATATTTTTCCCTCGAATTTTGTGAGCCTAAAAGAAATTAAGATAAAACATGAATAATCTGTGTCTGATCATGATGTTCATAATTATGTAGCTTGTTCTTGTTTCATTCATAATTTTGTGTGACTACAGAAATCAACAAGGCTATTAATTTATCTATAATTATTATAAAACATGCTTAAGGTGTAACCCAATATATAAGCCCCTCGATCTTTCATAAGGAAAGAAAAAAGAGTATTTGATGAACAAATTAGACATACCCACAACTTGTAAAGTTTCCTTCTCAATTTATATCTGCAGTACCACCAGAAGATAAGCAAGAACAACCCATGAAACTCAGGATGGATAGCGCCACTAATGATGTAAAACCGATCCTCACGGCGCTATCCCTCCTGAGCTTTACAGATCCTTCTATACTATGAAATCGAGTTTCTCTTTTTCTCGAACCCTCTTTAGGGTAGTTTCTTTAGAGTGATTACCTAAGTGTAGATGGGAGAAGAAATGAGAAAGTAGAAGTGTATTTATAGGAGGAATGGGACGTGTGAGCTGGAGAGAGACCATATGAACTATTTCTACTGGGCGACAAAGTAATAGACTTATAAAATGGCACGGGATTTGGTCCATACTAGGACGAATTTTACTTATATGCTGTTTTGTAATAAGAAGACACTTGTTGGAACAATAAGTACGTTTTACTTTTTCAATTTTGGCTTTCTTTCCTTCTGTATTTTTCCTTCTTTATACTTGTGCCGACTACGATATTCAGTTCCCATGGAATACGGGAACATTCAGTGGACTTGGCTAATTCAACTTTTATCTCATTATGATAATTAGACAAGTAATGAAAAAAATTTGACTAACGACGAGATCTATAACAGCCGTAGTATCACTCAACATGGTTAATATTCACGTTTAGAAAAATTATGTCGGTAACATATACCTTTAACATTGTATGGAAGTTTTTTAATATTATTGCAAGCTTCTTACACAAGTCACAATGTCTCATTCAACATGTTTGTCATAATAATTATAGTGTTTCTATATTCTTGATCAATATTCAATAAAAATATTTTCAAATTATATACTGTTAAGATTTGGGGTCCATCTTAATAAGGTCAATCTTATTAAGAGGAGTGGCCCAAGATCTATTTAAGTTGGTCAATATTCCGGTATTTAACTAATATGAGATTTATTCCCTTAATATACCCTCGCAAGATAGTGGCTCTTTTTTAGCAGACCAATCTTAAAATTCGTGTGCTCATTTCTGAGACTTGATCGGATCGAATAGCTCGTTGGAATTTACTGGGCTTTGATACAATGTTAAGATTTGGAATCCATTTTAATAAGATCAACCTTATTAAGAGGAGTAGCCCAAGATCTATTTAAGTTGGTCAATATTTCGATATTTAATCAATGTGAGATTTATTCCCTTAACATATATTGATAAGGTGAATGGACAAATCGCACAGGCCTTACTATCTCTTAGGGATAACATCATATTTATTATGAGATTTGTTATGATTCATACTTATTTTATGTCTCTCATATCTGATTTTAGTATAATTTTGTGGGCTCTTTGTAATGGATTTTACTTTATTTTTATTTTTTTACTTAAATTGGGATTTGTTTTGTCAAGTAGAGGATCTCATTTATTTTCTCCCCATTCAAGTAGACAATATAATAGAGAATATTCAAAAGTTTCTTTTCTTAATCATGTTTAATCTATCGTATCAAACATGACATTAGGATAAGTAAATACATCTCTTTCCATTGGGGTCCTCCGTTATGGAATATTAATTATTTCTCTTTTAGCTTACTTTTCGACTTTAGATTGTCATTTGTTAAGCGAGAGGCAAAACGGAGCTAATCTTGCCTTAACGTCTAATGACTTGCTATCTTTTCAAGATAGGACTTGGGTGGGGGAAGTACCATCCTTCATTGCGGCCAGTGTAAGAGTTCAAGTTTTTGAATAAAATATTTCCCAGGTAAAGATTTTTTAAGGATAAATTTATTGAAAAATGATTCTTTATTTATTTATTTATTTTAATGTGTGGATAAAAAGTGGGAAAAATTATGAGTACACGTGCAAAATTATTTTATTGAAAGAATGTGTGTTTAAAAATAAATTTTAAAAAATATATATATTTTTTAAAATGGGAGCCAAACAGTGGCTATAACGATTTGGTGTCACGAAAAAGATATATCGGATTTTCAATGTACATAAATAGTTGGGAGAGTTCATGGTAAACCCTCAACCTTTGCAAAAATAGTTCTAAAAGGATGGGGGGTATCTATCGTCGCCGTTTCATGAAACACTTTTATTATATTTGATATTTGATATGTCAGTACCACGACTAAAAATAAAAAGAAACATACGAAATATTTGGTGATTATCATATTCAATTGCGTCGATTATGTAATATTGGACATGCCATTTGTTTTCATTTCTAAAAATCTCTATGTGAATTCTAAGAACTAAAAACAACTTGACAATCCAACAATTACAAGTGGATAAATTTGCCCCAAAAAAAAAAAAAAAGAAAGAAAATTTTAAACTCAAAAAGTGTCATCATCTCATGGCTGAATTGAAAGAGATGGTAAAAGACACCTTTTCCAGTTTGTAATTAATTCCAATTCTTGCTAATTAAAGTGCGAAAACTGATTGCCTTTCTCTTAATTATAAATCTCAGAGTCAAAGATCACCAAAATCATACTCCATTTATTGTCCTTCACCACCCCAACATCACATACTTTGGAACCTCCGTATTCTTCTAAGTAATCATATTTATTTAGTTTATTTAATTCTTTCATATAGAGTCGGCAACACCCAACAGGCATCTCTGATTCTCTGCCTTTTTCTTCTTCCCAAATTTCATCCCATCTCGCTTAAAAGTTTAAATTATTAAAAAAAATTTACACACGTCTTCTATCTATTGTGAACCTATCTTTTTCTTTAAAATTTGACACTTGAGACATAAACTCAAGATTTTTGCGTATTCTAATATCGTGTGAAATCACTTTATCTGTTTGACAGCTAATTTTTGATTTGATATTTCAACCATCCACTAATGAATTACCTTTTTCCTATAATCCTGTTATTAAAATTATTTGATAGTGTGGCATAATTCAAGAAAACTAGTTGGTCCATTAATCTCTATATCTTTTATTAAAAAAATCTATTATTTGTCGATACGAATATGATGTAGTAACAAACAATACTTGGAATGAATCATTGTATTTGTCAAAGTGATAGTTGTGTCTCTGTCAATTGAAAAGTGAAAATAATTGTGTTTATTTTTCAATGCTTCATATGAGTACTCTGCAATTAGGTTCAGCAAAATGTTATTTTTATGATAATTTAAGATTCTAATTATGGTCTTTGTCTCTTACTGTTTTGGCAACCATTTAAGGTAATTTTCTCAACATAGCCTTTATCAAAACTTTGATTTCTATGGAAATTAGCTTAATTATGCTATAAATTTCATAGAATTGTCAAATTATGTAATGAAAATTAAAGATAGAAGTAATGTAATTTACGTTGGAGGTTCGAAGTGATACGATACAAATGGTAATTCAAATTCCCCCATTAATAGAGACATTCTTGCGTGAATGATGTGTTCATGTAATGATAAGGTCTCTATGTCCAAATTATTATCGTACTTATTATTCGCTTTGGATTAGCTTTTGACCTTATTCATTCATGGATTTCTTCATGACCCACAGGATTGGAATCCAGAATTTTTCGTCTTATGAGAGAATTAATCTGAATCTTAGTACCAATTGAGCAACTCCCTAAATGGACAGCGAGCTACTTGATGTTGAGTTTGATGCAAATTCTTGACCAAAAGTAATAGAGAAAGTAGTTATTGATTTTTTATTTTTTTGGTGCAAAGTTAATAAGCAATTGTATCAAATTTACTTATGTAAATTAAAGTTGAAATTAGAGGGCTGAAATACTTTAATCTTGTTATCAATTTGTGGGAATGACTTTTGTTAGTGTTATGGTCTATTACGAAGGAAGATGGCATCAAGTTCAGAGATTATTCAGCCATAGAAATCGTTTTCAAAATTTTGCAAAGTAGCAGCCGGTATAATGTATAATTGGATACTGAATAATACTACTTTATTTATAAGTATTTTATTTTTCCTTTTCTATACATCAATTTTTAAATAATTATGTATAAATAGTATTATTCTTGGATACTATAAGCATGAAGAACATTATGAGCCAAAGAATATTTGTTGGTAAAATAATCATGAAGTAACACTTTTGTTTGACAGAATGATGTATCAAAAATACTGCTAAGATTCAAAAAAAATAAAAATAAATAAATTGTTGACACACTAAAAGTGCAGCCCAAATCAAATAGCCCAAAGAGTAAAATCCAATTGGGGAGTTCAGGATAAAGGTCCAAACAGGATTATTGGTTAATGCAGTGGAAGCCCACGAACACAGTAACATCATCGTCCAAACTTGCAAGACGCCCAGAATCTGAGCGAATGGAGTGCCTTATGGTCGCACAGAGCGATGACCCCGTTCTCATCCAAACCTTCGAATCGTCCAAAATCTTAGCAAACATAAAATATTATGGTTATCCAGAATAGCAGTTATTTAGTAATCTTATCACATTCCACGATTCAAGGAGCTCAGTTAAAGGCAGTTGAACGACAAAGAGTAATGGCAGCAATTAGAGACAGCAGTTCCACGACAAGTTAGCCACCATAAAGAAAGTGGATAGTTATAAAGCAATCGAGCAGTTTTCAAGCAGTTTGTCATGAGGAAATCATCAAGGGAATATAAAAAGGAAGAGAAGACATAGAGAAAAAGGAAAATCAAATACTCTCAAATAGAAAATATGTAATTTTAATTTCTTAACTTAAATTTAAACACTTCTTTTAGTACTCATGTGTTTGCGTCCCTTGGAGGCATTCTGTTTATTTCCAATTATAAATCATCGCCAATAAAACACCCCTTTTTGGGACTTTGTCTCAAAAGGTCTGTTCCTTACACAATCGTTTGATCGCTTTTTTAATTGTTAGCGATTATCAGTGCGAAACATAAATAATAATAAAAATCACGATGAAAAAACATTTAAAAACCAATGTTTGGACCTAGAAGAACATGATTACTAAAAATAATGAACAAAATTCACTAATAAAAAAGAAGGCAAAATTATAGAAATTAATCCCAAAAATGTACATTTTCGTGTCCGGGGGACAAATATGATAGCCTGCTTCTGACTTTACCATCTGAAGAATGTTTCTTGCTTTCCCTTTGCAACAACTAGGTGTTAAAATTAAAGGAATGCAAAAGTTATTTAAAAAATTAGATTTCGAAAGCCTATGCATTGGGTGAAATAACCATTCTTTCTGTACTTGGTGACGGACGCAGCTACTGTGCTCCTTGAAGAATTAAAATCGATTCCAATTCAGAGTCTATCGCTGCCAATTATCAAATTAGCAAAGTTGCGTACTATACTTGATTTCAAGTATTGTATATAGCCTAATCAAAAATCGAAATCAAACTGCGTATTTTTATTTAAAAAATAAATAAATAAATCAGAACCCCAAACTGCAATTGAAGGGTGAAGCTAATTTCACAAATTGACAGAAATTTGTATATTATAGATATCACAAAAATAGAAATAGACCGGAGCCACCGGATGAGATTTTAAAATCAGAATTGTTACCGTATTGAGCACTGACCATATAAAAAATAAAAATAAATAAAAAAAAAAGGTTGAACCCCAACTTTGAGGGCTCTCATCGTCCCGCCCCTAGATCTTGGTGAGGGAGATAAATCGTGGGATATGCCAAAGCAGACCAGGGAACAAGAACTGTCTGTACACTGCGCCTATAAGAAATTCAATTTCATGTCTCAAGAATCGAACCCCTATATTGCGGCTGTCAGCAAGGCGTGAAATAACATCACTCATGTTTTTTGCACCACTGGACTATGCCCGGAGGCGAACATTGACCATATCGCTCAAACAGATGGTGGTAGGAGTCAGGGACCAGTTTGCATCGCCAGCGAAGGAGTTAGGGCCAGGCAGCGGTTGACTGGTTCTTTGAATTTGGTAATGGGAGCTGCCGTTGGAGGAATCAGGGTCAGGGACGAATTCTTTGAATTTTGCTTGATTCTAAATATTTAATCAAAAGCGAAAACCCAGCAATTATTTGGTAATGAGATGGGAGCCGGCATTTGGGGTTTTATTAGTTCAGTAATGGAAAGATTTTTTTAACTTTTTTCGTAATTTTTGAGTCTATTTAAATATTATTTTATTTAAATAAAAAATCCTTTTAAGCTAATGAGTTACATGACCCACCAAGACCCACAATGGATCCGCCAATGTCTATGCTTGTCTTTTGCCTCAGGTGCCTCAAGTCGAAAGAATACGAATGAAAGATCAATCAAAAAATAGGTAACCAATGAAGGAGTGGGCAAGAATCGTACTGATCAGCAGAGTTCTTAGTGAAACGTGAACAAATCTAGTTCAGTTCGAGAACGGTTTGATCTAGCCAATCAACTATCTCAAGATTGAAAATTACATCAATAGAGAGAAACATATTCAGATAGACATAATCAAGAAATAATGGCTCCCCGTATAAAGCTACTAATTTCTATTTAAATTCCTGTTAGGCGAATTCATATGCATTTGGACAGACATCAATTTGTCCGACAATTCAGACTCAGGTATGTAAATGTTTATAGTAAACCAATATAGCATTTAACAAATATAAACGAAAATCAACCTGAAAGTGTAAATGCTTACCAATTCAGAAGGTTGAAAAGCTAAATTTTAATAGAATTATGCTTGTTGTACACTCATTTTTACGAAGTTTATAAGATAATTTTATTTAATTTTGAAGATAAACATGAAAAATAAAATAGAAATTATCGTGGCTTTAATGTTAAAGGATATATTTTGAGGTTTTTTATAGTTAAAATTTGTTTTGTAAGTTACACTTTTGTTGAGTTGGACTGGGCTCTTTAGATTTTGCTTGTTATAGATTTTAAGCCAATTAAAATTAATTTTTTGATCGTTATTTCACTATTTCAATCGTCATTTTTGAATTCTTCTCTCACAAGTAGAATCGACTTTATCTCTAACGGTCAAAAAATCAATTATCAAAATTCCTACCAAACAAGTACTAGTATGTTCTCCCTTCCCTTGTGAATTTCCGCAGGTTAAATAATTAACGCTACCAATTTTTCATAATTAGATTATATTTTAATTGCATAAAAGGTTCATAATCTTTATACATTGTCACATTTATGTTTCAAAAAATTTTCATCATCTTCTTGTTCTCATATTAACATAAATTACTCCTAATTAATTTTTTTTCCAACTTTTTTAAAGATAAAGTAGAAAGGCTCATTTATCCATTATTTTTTAATAAGCAAAATAAATAATACTGAAAAAATGCAAGTAAGCCCCCGTTTGTTTCCCATTATTTGTCCATTAAAATAAAAAATATGACTGTTATTCATCACATCAAGTCACCATATTTGACTTTCTATATCTTGTGTGGAACTCATAACGGCTATATTTTTCACTCTCATTTTTAGTTTAATGTATACCAAACGGGGATTAAATATTTGACCCTCATTTTAAAGCATGTTAACAATATCTTTGGACGAAAATCTTGATTAAGGACAAGAGTTTTTGAGCAATGAAATGATAAAAATAAGAATATGATGAAGAAAAAAATTAAAAATAGTGTGATAATAAATGTAGAATAATGGCCTTTAATACAATTAAAAGGTGGTGTATTTGTAAAAAAATATGTTGTTAATATGATCATCCATTCCTACCGCCCATGCATGGGATCAGCCAGAGCACATAGCATTCATTTGCCAATTGGAAAACTCAATAAATAAAAATCAATATCAAAGCCGAATTCTTTTGGACCAAACTAAATTCGTCATCGATTTCTTTCGAACCAAAGACTGCCAGCGCCAACTCATATTTTGCTCTAGACATCCTCCACCTCCAACCACGCTAATAAAGCATTTGAATTGCCCCGGGACATAGTCCAGTAGTGTAAAGGATAGGAATAAAATTATCTCACGCTTTGCTGGCAGTCGCAGTGTGGGGGTTCGATTTTTGAGATATGAAATTGGACTCCTTGTAAGCGCAGTATATATGCAGCTCTTGGTCCCTGACCTACTAGGACATTCCCGCGATTTACCTCTCTCACAAAACTCTAGAGGCAGGACGGTGGAGGCCCTCAAGGTTGGGGTTCAACCTTTAATATAGCATTTGAATACTAACAAAACTAGGGACGAGCTAGCATTGGATATAGCTCGTGCCGACTCCGGCCTAGTTGCTGCACTTCTCTTTTTTCTTTTTCTTTTTTTTTTTTATTAGGAAATTTCACCCACTAACCCCAATTAAAATGTAATTTCACTATTACTTTCCTCAATATTTTTATTCAACAAAAACTAATGCTTCATAGTAAAAAGGATTACATTTTAATATTGAAGAGAATCGCTAATCCCTCGAATTACGCAACATAACCCACAAATCATTCAATTCAAGTTTAAACTGTATCCATATACAAATCTTTCATATTTGAATAGAAGATCCTAAACCCTTTCATCAATTTATCATTTTTTTTTTTGTATTAATAGGTTGCAAATTCTCACAAACCCTTAATTCTTACCTCACAATGGACACTCCGAGATATCTCTACTCTTGTGCAACTGTTATTATGTGTTAAACACGTCGATAGAGGTTAGGTTGCCTCATCCAGATTGACTTTTCCACAACACCCTATCATAGGGTCATACATCCAATGACAAAGCTTGATTCATGTTAGGCCCAAATACGATTTATCTTATGGATTGATCGATTTAAACACAAAAGAAACTGCAGAAAATTAAAAGAATCAGAACACAAGATATATTTCACCCTAAAAAGGGCCCGAATGTTCAATCTTGCAATTTAATCATCCGTTGAGCATCTGCAATCAGATATAGCTCTAGATCCACTAAGAATAATCAAGAGATCGTTACAAAATGTACGAAGAAACGAGTTCTTTCTAGCCTCTTTTCAACCCATAATCTCACTACACTCAATCTCAAAATGACTATATTAAACACTCATTTTACAAGACAATATTGAAGAAACCACAAGGATCGATCACAGATTTCATAGAAAGAAGAAAAAAAACCCTAACTATCACTCAGAGGAAGGAAAGAGACAAAGAAAGCAATCTCGAATCATCTGGAACGAGAAAGGGCCAAAACTAAGTTAAATATCCGGTCAAGTCAAGAGTGACAATCCAAGGGATGGATATCAACCATGTGGATGGCTGATTCTCATTCCTCAAGAGGCAAATTCGCATAACCCCTTAAAAAACGCATTTCTTTTAAATGACATAATCCGAATCAATCTAGCCCAATTAACATTGGTCCAAGCATGCCAAGAAATGTTAAGTAGCCCAAAACAATTAACAATTCACCAATGAAGAATATTGTGGCTTCGTCCAATAAGATCTCTCAGGGTCGTAAGAATGGGAAGAGAGTGATTGAAGCCATGGATTTTTGCCGTCCAACAAAAAGAAGAAAGTGAAATACTACTATGGTCGACATATTCTTGATTTTTTTATTTTTTTACAGGATTTTTGTACTTCACAAAATCCATTATTTTTTATTGTTAGCAACTAGTCTATTGCACGGGCAGGATTCTGTTGAGCGTTATGTTAGCATTTTTAATGTTGAAAATTGTTTAGTTTTTATGTTGATATCAGTTTACTGTTTAAAGAAAAAATGAATTCATTAGTTAAAAACAGAATCATTGGATGTAAGCTATGATATTAATTTTGAATTGGAATGGTTTAGCATAGTAATATTTCATTGTATTTGCAATGGAAAGGAGAAAAGGGAAAGTAAGATGCGTACAACAAACTTTAAATTTCAAGAGTAGTAATTTATTGTTATTCGGTGGAATCTAAAGTCTTGTACATAGACAAACATATAGACAGATCATGTTACTTGTTCCAGAAATGCAAAATAGAACATTAATTACTGTCTACTGTCACAAAATAGTCGCAAAAGTATCATAGATGTTATTCATTTATGTTTTTCTTTTGAGGTGATCTCAATGGTTCGGTCATCGATTTTGGAGCCTATGTGAGTCCTTTTTTTGGGTTTTGACTCTGCTTCAATAGGTACATCTGATGGTTGGAAGAGAGACCTTTTTGCATGCGGTGGATTGATTTCTTCAGTAGCGGTGGAAATGTCATCGGATCGTCCGGACACCTTGTTCTTGCCTTTTACGTCTTTGTTGTTGGAATTTTTTTCTATTTCAATTTGCCTGTTTGCATCTTCTAGAACAATTGAGGAATCAACTTGATTTGCTGTGGAGGAGTTGAACACGAATATGATTTCAAAGCGGTATTCAGGTGGGTCGTGGTGCTTTTCTGTTGCCTTGAGGTAAAAGAGTAGCTCTGTATCACTTTCCAATTTGACAATGTCATTGAGTTCTTTAATACCTTCCTGTGGTCGACGAAATATATTTCAATAGAGTGTCATGTTTGTTATTAAGAAAAAAAGCATTTTCGAAGGATGTTGAATATGATGTTGTACCTTCTGAAGATGGTTCATTAAGTCATTGGCGCTACTTTCCAGTAATACTTCTGCTGCATCTCCTATGATGGTTGCATCTAACAAACCGAATTTGTCTTCAAGTTGTACAAAAGCATTTACCCTAAGGAATCCCTTTTTTTTTTTTTTTTACACCCAATAGAATTTTTTCTGTTAAATGATATGTCTCATGTAATTAGATAAAAGGATACGACTGAGAAAAATACGTGCTGTTACTATAATATTTATTGTGAAATTAAAGATAATGTGTTTCTATTAATTATATTCAATTTATATTAGTATAGAAGTACCGTTAGATACACCCCTAATAAATCCTTAATCGGTGTCAATTCATTATCAGTATGAGGAAAAAGTTTGGGTGGGCTGATAGCAATAAAAAGTTTATTTTCCGTCAGTTTGTCAAGCGCTTCCTTGTTAGCTTCCACCCTACAAGAAATAACAATAAATTTAGTTATGAAATAGAACCTCTATTTTTTTGTTTTTTTGTATTAAGGGTACGTAAATAAGCAATATGCATATTAGGTATGTTGTATTACCATTCTTTGTACTAAGCAACAGCATGTAGTTGGACATTAATAAAAAACAGCTATTTAATTTGGTCAAAAGTGTGATACCTGTACAAAAGAAATTAAGAATATCATATATGAAAAAAAAAATATTATAGATGGAACTGTATTTGTAAGAGAAATTTACCATTTAACGAAGAAATTTTGAGATTTGTAGCCCATATCACGGGTCTATTTGGAAGATGTTCAATTATCGAAGTGCATTCTCGTTCGACAAAGGTATCCCATAATGTTACTATAACAGTTTTGAATTCTTTATTTATCAAGACTACATCTTGTAGATAAGTTTCTGTACCAAAATTAGTTTGAATAAGACGTTTCTGTCGAACACCTATAGCGACACCCATCACGCCTACAAGGTTACGTAAATTGTTTTATATGTTATTATGCATGCAATAACTTTGAACGTAAAAATTAATTATGAAATATTTTATATGTTATTTAGCATGCAATAAATTTGTACGTAAAAAATAAATTATAAAATGTTATATGAAATGATTTGTTTAAATGTAATGCAGTAGAAATCTTGCTTATGTCTGTATTTTTGTCCATATGCCTCTCTAGTTGATCAAACACAGTAATTTGAAATTTTGAGAACAAGAGATTCAAATTGTCTTCATTTAATTCTTCAACATTTGTTCTTCTTGTTATATTCCATATTTTTTTTTCAAGAGAACTCCGAAATTCACTTTTGAAATCTTTAACTGTTGCATTTGACACAATGTATGTTTTTCCAAGTTCGAACTGATCGTTTAGTGCAGTGATATTGGTATCATACATTGTTGCTGTGATTTTTTTTTCCCGTTAAAAAAAAAAAGAAAAAGATGAGAACATTTAGAAAGTATACAAGTATAATGATTGGTAAAAATTTATTGAAACGAGAGTTATATTTGTACCTCTAAATCCATGAGAGTAAGATTTTGATAACGGCTATTGGAATTCCGAGCAGTCTTTGGGGATTGTTTTCCTGCAACGATCACTTTTGCTGACCAATTGGTTTCTGAAGCTAAAATTTGTGAAATGAATTTATGAGGTACAACCATTTTGTTATAGCAAATGTTGATATGTAGGAAGAAGAAGAAGACGAAGATAGTATGAGTAGAAGTTAGAATTTCTTAGAGTGTGGAAGCTCTAAATGGTAACGATAATTTTTGTGTTTTTGCAGTTG
>NC_036258.1:8302-14844 GCF_002742605.1 Olea europaea var. sylvestris | reverse complement strand
ATTGACAACATTTAATCTTTCTTGATTTATGATTTTACCTTCTACTATTTATTTTGTCTAACAGAAAACAATTCTTTCATACAAGGCAAATTCTCCAGTATTTTTACTCAAATACATAGAATGCTTTGTTTTAAAATATCCATTAGAAACAGTTCAAGCAGACAAGATGAGTATATATAGAAAAAAGATTGTGGTAGACATTTGTTATAATCAATACTTTCTACATCCCCGTAGTTTCTAATTAGTTTTTTTTATTGTAAATGTGAAGAATTTGTAATATGTAAACAATTTGAAATTAGCTTAAGGTTATTTTTGGTGCAACTACATAAATTCAAAATTTAAAAGTGAAAAATTGTGTATGAATATTTTACCTGTTTATTTGCTTTAAATAAAGTAAATGTAAGACAATATTTCAGTTTTTTATTGTAAATGTGAAGAATTTGTAATATTTAAACAATTTGAAATTATCTTAAGGTTATTTTTGGTGTAATACGTAAATTCAAAATTTAAAAGTGAAAAATTGTGCATGGATATTTTAGCTGTTTATTTGCTTTGAATAACGTAAATGAAAGAAAAAAAAAATAAATGAGAATATACTTTAGAATATACACTTTATTAATGTTGACAATTCACTGCAAAAATACAAAATAAATATTTTACTATCTATAATATATGGATAGCAATAAATGATGTAAGTAGCATGTTATACATACATCATTTGTCAACATTATGGTTGTTAAAATAAAGCAAAATAACGAAAAACAAAGCTGACAACAACAAGCCATTTATTTTTATCCCAAACAAAAATATTTCAGTCATTCTTCACTCTATCTTTTGCTTTGGAGCAAACGAATTTATGTCAGAAGTAACATTTGAATTTGAAGTTTCATTGGAAGATTTGAAAAGGGCTTTCTTTACTGCAAGCAACGGATTTTCCTTAGACGAGTTTGTATGAATGCTTTTCTCAACATTTTCTTGCCTTTTTTCACTTGGGATATTTCTATCGTCTAAATATGTCAAATCTGTCACGAAGATGATGTCAAATCTATAATTTGACGAATTAGACTCAATTTGGAATGCTCTCAAGTAGAATACTCGTGGAGTATCCTTCATTTTTTTAAGAATAACTTCAAATTTTGTCTATGAATCCTGTATGTCAATGATGTATACTTTATTAATATTATGATGTAAAAAGAAAGGAATAAATGTAGTCTATCAAACTGTTGATGAGATAATTAACTGCTGAATAAACATAAAAATGAAACATTATTGGCTAGAAATATCATCAGTAAAAAAATGTTTCATAGACGTATTAGAGTCCTATAGTTATGGTTTTTTTTATAAATCATAAATATTGGAGATTCCCTATTTAATAGTTCAAATACACATATATCGTCAATTTGTAGCTGCTTGTCTGCTAGAAAATCTGCCCAACCTACACTAAACTGGCGCATTACACCATTTTTTCTTGAATATGCGGTGATATCCCAGTAGTGAAGTAAAGAGTCGAGGATTCGAACATTTTGCACATGTCTTGACAAATGATGTTTTGCAAACCTTCATAGAATAGATTGGAAAACACGGATTAATGATTTACTAATATTAAGAGTGATATGGAATAGATAAATACAGAATGACGTATTAAAAATAACACCTACAATTTCTCGATGGTTATTATGATCCAGCGTAAGTTTTACTTCAAACGTAGGATTATCCATATTTAAATCGTCGTCGTCTATTTCATAATTTGGGTCATATGTAATCTCTGCTCTAGAATGATCAAATATCCTCATATTCAAGATTGAATTTCCATTAGATTCAAATACTACAACATAACCATCCTGTAAGTTATGATGATATAAAAATTCTTCCAATCCATTAGCCAAATATATTTCTCCGTCAATTCTTTCTAACTGTACTGTGAAGATTATACCATCATATGCAATTAATCGTAGTGTGTTACCTATTTCTGGTTCCTAGTAATTGATAAAAGATGTATGAAGCATCTACAAATACAAAAAAAATATATATATATATATAAGTTGTACATTAATATTAATAAAAGATTTTAAAAAATCTAAAAAAAGAAATTATTATATAAATTACAAAACGAATGTTATGACTTAGTGAAACATTGATGATTTTGGAGAAACTATTTGGCACATCCATTTTTGTGTCTACTAAATTTAGAAAGAATTACATACATCATATGATTTAAAACACAATTAAATATTGGAAATTAGACATTATGTAAAACTAAAAAACTATCTAAAAAGTAAGAAAAAAATAATAGACAGCACCTGAATTTTTTGAGTAAAGTAGGGCTGGTGTAACTAGCAGGTAAAAATATTTAAATTTTTTTGGTGAGAACAAATAGTATGTGAAGGTATTTAAGCTAAAGAAATGTACGTTGCTTTTTTCAATGATTTGACGAGAGGTTCACATGTAAAATAGACAAAGTATTCCCACGGTTGTAGAAATAGACATAATATGTGCAGTGGTTTTGACACCTTCTTACAGGATTCTCGTGA
This sequence comes from Olea europaea var. sylvestris, assembly GCF_002742605.1. NCBI lineage: Eukaryota > Viridiplantae > Streptophyta > Magnoliopsida > Lamiales > Oleaceae > Olea > Olea europaea. The sequence goes on along the minus strand of NC_036258.1, from coordinate 12,313 downwards.
CTCTACAAGATTTGTAATGTTTTGCAATATTTTGTGGGAACAAAAAATGAAAGAAAGAGATAATACTTTTTTGTTTCTTGTATTAATCTTTAACCAAAACAATATATATTTTATTTAAAATTTCATATAACTCAAAATATTGTTGATAATATTTAGAGAAAGCAATGAAGATGCGGGTATACCCCTCATTCGAGTGATGTCGTATCCTGCAGATTTGTGCGGGTATCGCAAGACATTTCAATGTGTGGGGTAACCGAACTTTGTGAGGGTGTGCTGACTACCCCTTACAATTACGTGCGGGTGCACAGGCACAATTGTTGTGCGGCGTAGCCCGCACAAATTGTTGTGTGGGGTAGCCCGCACAATTATGTGCATTTTTGTGGGGCTACCCCGTAAAAATTTTGCGGCAGTGTGCGGTGTAGCCCCTCACATTCTCCGTGTGTAAACGGGAAAATAGACATCTTTAAACGGGAAAATAGACATCTTCACACAACAAGTCAGCACCAAATTCCTGTGAAAGTTGAAAATGGGAGTTTCTTAAAAAATTGATTATAATTGTGTGGATGCAACACACCACACATTTTCTGAGGTCTCACCCCGCACATTTGTACGTGTGTGTGTGTGTGTGTGTGTATGATTTTTTATTTCTTTTGTTGTTAATGGTATAGTTTAATGATAATTTCATAACTATACTAATTTTCAATTATATGATTAGTTTTCATTAACCATTATTATTTTGCTAGTGTTTATCAACGTGAATTTCAACTTACCATCTTAAAAAGTTTTAACTTTGACAACTAAATATAAGAAATCATGTCACTTACAAAATAAGTTTCTGTAAGTATAGATTACTTGGATGAAAATAAATCTAAATAGAATACAAAAATAAATACAAGATTTATCAACAAAGCTTGCAACAATAATTGATGTTATCTAGCACCCATAAAGCAAACCAAACACCCTGATGTATATATCATTTCTAATCTAGACAGTTTAAAAACTATATAATTTAAAAGAAGAGAATAGTTGTTGCCAAAAAGTTCTCAAATATCTCAATTATCATCCACTTTTTTTTTCTTTTAGTGCAAAAGAACTTGTGTTATTTATGTCTCCATCACAAGTAATCTTTAAGTCTGAAGACTTGAAAGCTTGGTTTGCCTCAGGTAACCAATTTTTGAAAAGAGTGTGCTCCAATAATTTTCCTATGCACCAACATTTCCTTGACTTTCTTCAAATAAATTTGAATGTTCATATGCTGCATAAATTAAATTGATTTAGATACTCTGAAAAAAAAATATTTTGAAGTAGAATGTCATTTATACGTTGAATAACAATTTCAAAATGCTAATCAGTTAGAATTCTTACAAAAATGATCCACTCCATTCCATTCATCAACTTCTAGAATAATCTAACATCTGCATTGTAGTTGGGGGAAAAAAGCATTTCATTTAGCATAGTCGACAGAGAAATCATGGATAAAAAAAGAAATTCCAATAAATCAAACACATACCTATAAAGAGGTGCAGTTGTATGAATGTATAACGAAAGAACCTATTTGTACACAACATTTTTAGTACATGAGTTATGCGTATGATTTTCATTGGACGGTTTAAGTAGAACTTTAATAGATCTGCTTGTTTTTGCTCTTAACAGTGCTACATATAATTGACAATGGCAGAAAATTGGTTCTGGTAGGTACAAACCCACGAAATCAAGTGTCTGACCATGTGCTTTATTTATTGTCATTGCAAAGCATGGTCTAATTATGAATTGAATCCTTTTAAATGGAATCGTAGTTCGATCAGTTTTAAGAGGTATGAAAGAGATCCTAGGTAAGAAAACTTGTTTTCCACGATATTCACCAATTGTGATTTCAGCAAGAATGACATTTCTCTCAAATTTTCGACAGGTAAGGCGTGTTCCATTGCATAACCCCTCGGAATGATTGATATTTCGTAATAACAATACATGACAATTCATCTTCAGTTTCAACTCATGAGGTAGAATACCATTAGGTGTCAAAGTATTCAAGAAGTCTTCCTGTAGGCTTTGTTCTAATTTCTCAATAGCTTCATCAAAACTATAGTACGTGAAACTTTGACTAGGAATTTTTTCAAGCAAAAGTCTATTAATGTAGTCAACACATTCATTTGTAGGCGTAAGAATAACACGATTGACCATCGTATATAAATGATCGGCATATGTGTCTATATTGGGAAACACACATTGTATCAATTTTTTAAAGACGTAATTTCATCTTCGAGTGGTAGAACTATACTATTTGGTAGCTTAATACAGTTGCAAGTATGTTCTTCTTTTGTTCCACCTCCAATTCGAAGTAAGTATTCACAAAAAATGGGATCGAACTTCGCTCTCATATTTTTAACTAGTGCTAAATGTACAAAAGAAGGCCACAAATACGAGTAAATCATGCTAGCCTTTATTATGTATTCTTTGTTTCCCTTAGGTACAATTGGTAGAATCTGTCTAAAATCTCTTCCTAAAACTACAACTTTTCCACCAAAAGACAAGTTACCTTCGCTCTCATATTTTCAACTAGTGCTAAATGTACAAAAGAAGGCCACAAATACGAGTAAATCATGCTAGCCTTTATTATGTATTCTTTGTTTCCCTTAGGTATAATTGGTAGAATCTGTCTAAAATCTCTTCCTAAAACTACAACTTTTCCACCAAAAGACAAGTTATAATCAGTGATTTCTCTAAGCATTTTGTCTACAGATTCTACAGCACAACAATTTACCATAGGTGCCTCATCCCAAATTATTAGCCTACACATTTTCAATAAAGTTCCTAATGCCGATTGTTTGCTAATAGAGCAGTTGACTTCACCTATCGTTTCTAGAGGGATTTTAAATCTTGAATGAGTAGTTCGACCTCCGAGTAATAAAGATGCAGCCACTTCGGACGATGCAGTTGCTAAAGCTATGAAATGACGATATCTGACATGTAACGCCCCGAAAATTTTGGAATAAAAATATATTTGTCTTATATGTTATAGTTTTAAAATTTGAGGACTGAAATGAAATAGCGTTCAAAGTCATATTTTATTTGGCACCAATAATTACATTTTGATAGAATGAGTATAAGTATATCAATATTGGGCTCATTTTGTAGCTCGCATTTAATAACGTATTTTCAGCTCAAGAAAATATGAGTTCTTTTAAGTTAAAACTAAGTTATTTCAATTCAAAGAAACATAGATAATAAGCATCGTTTTTATTATTTAACAATATTTCTTTGAAGATAATTAGGAAAAGAAGCTAGTATTTTATCATAATAATCAATGTTTATCTTTTCTATTAGAGAAAGAGATTTAATTATTTTTAATCCTTGTTTACATTTATCTGCCAATATTTCTGATTTTCTGGTACTCGTGATTTAAGTAGTTTGCAAAGTAATATGTAGGGAGAGATATTTTTAGTTAACTATGATTGATTGATGTTTGGATAAAATAATTTTCTTTTAGATTAAAAATCCATTTGCTTTGATTTTGGAATCCTACTTAGAATATTGATTTAACATTTATGACTTTTTGACCATTCTAAGATGACACACATTTTTAGGCCTAGCTTTGAATGAATTGGTTATTATATAATAATATTTTTGGACAATCTCTAGCCTCTAGGCATGATGCATGGCAATCATACCTTGTACTCTCAATTGTGTCAATTGCCTTTAAATTAGAATTGGTAAATTTCCTTATGATAAGAGTATGGGTAGCCACACGTGCACGCACATTTCCAACTCTCAATTAGGATAAAGGCTAATTTTAATTGCTAATTGAATTTGAATAATGGTAAGACACGATTTGAGGCCTCTAACAGATTTAGTTATTTTGGGCATATAGTCCAATTAGGCTTATAATATACTATTTAATTATTTATTTCATTTTATATGATGATATGATAACCTGTCATTTTATGTAAATTGACATTAACTTGACCATTCTTATGTTAAATAGATCCTAATTAATTTAATTTGATTGATATC
>NC_036258.1:0-5896 GCF_002742605.1 Olea europaea var. sylvestris | reverse complement strand
TATTACATTGATTTAGTATTAATTTAAATTACAATATATACATATAGTGCATACTGGAAGATTGTAGGAACTGACAACTTATATGGAAGAGATACACTAAAAACTATAATGGATGCAACCAAAGATATCAATATTGCGGTTAGTGAAGTTTATAACTCTGGCTTAATTAATTTTATTATACTTAACATATCTAATTTATTTCTATTTATTGTATTAGCATATAGAAATGGAATTAAAGCTATTGAGAGAGTCGATCAATGAAGGTTGCAGTCCTGTTTCCAAAGAATATGCAATTCTGGACTTCAAATTTGAACATAAATGTGCTGCCCAATTGATGTGGCAACATAATGTAATAGAAGAATGTTTTAGCCATTCTCAAAAGGATTTATTAACTGTGACTTTACAGCAATACATGAATGGTGATTTGCCGATGGGTGGGCGATCATGGATAGTTTGCAACTATTTATTAATTTCATGTTCATATACGGGAAAAAATTGGTATCTCTGTCTTGTTAATTTTTTGGAATGGAAAGTTCAAATATACGAATGTAGTGAGGAGTCTCATACACCAGAAGAAATCAGGGAACAAATAAAGTCATTAGTTGAAATAGTCCAAATTTCATTGAATTCCAGCAATCTTTCTTCTAGGAGACCGGATTTAAGGAAGCATAGAAACAAAAGGCTCAATTTGGAAATTATATCTTACCTACCTTGTGCAAATAACAGGTATGTATTCAATGCATTTAAATTGACAACATTTAATCTTTCTTGATTTATGATTTTACCTTCTACTATTTATTTTGTCTAACAGAAAACAATTCTTTCATACAGGGCAAATTCTCCAGTATTTTTACTCAAATACATAGAATGCTTTGTTTTAAAATATCCATTAGAAACAGTTCAAGCAGACAAGATGAGTATATATAGAAAAAAGATTGTGGTAGACAGTTGTTATAATCAATACTTTCTACATCCCCGTAGTTTCTAATTAGTTTTTTTTATTGTAAATGTGAAGAATTTGTAATATGTAAACAATTTGAAATTAGCTTAAGGTTATTTTTGGTGCAACTACATAAATTCAAAATTTAAAAGTGAAAAATTGTGTATGAATATTTTACCTGTTTATTTGCTTTAAATAAAGTAAATGTAAGACAATATTTCAGTTTTTTATTGTAAATGTGAAGAATTTGTAATATATAAACAATTTGAAATTATCTTAAGGTTATTTTTGGTGTAATACGTAAATTCAAAATTTAAAAGTGAAAAATTGTGCATGGATATTTTAGCTGTTTATTTGCTTTGAATAAAGTAAATGAAAGAAAAAAAAATAAATGAGAATATACTTTAGAATATACACTTTATTAATGTTGACAATTCACTGCAAAAATACAAAATAAATATTTTACTATCTATAATATATGGATAGCAATAAATGATGTAAGTAGCATGTTATACATACATCATTTGTCAACATTATGGTTGTTAAAATAAAGCAAAATAACGAAAAACAAAGCTGACAACAACAAGCCATTTATTTTTATCCCAAACAAAAATATTTCAGTCATTCTTCACTCTATCTTTTGCTTTGGAGCAAACGAATTTATGTCATAAGTAACATTTGAATTTGAAGTTTCATTGGAAGATTTGAAAAGGGCTTTCTTTGCTGCAGGCAACGGATTTTCCTTAGACGAGTTTGTATGAATGCTTTTCTCAACATTTTCTTGCCTTTTTTCACTTGGGATATTTCTATCGTCTAAATATGTCAAATCTGTCACGAAGATGATGTCAAATCTATAATTTGACGAATTAGACTCAATTTGGAATGCTCTCAAGTAGAATACTCGTGGAGTATCCTTCATTTTTTTAAGAATAACTTCAAATTTTGTCTATGAATCCTGTATGTCAATGATGTATACTTTATTAATATTATGATGTAAAAAGAAAGGAATAAATGTAGTCTATCAAACTGTTGATGAGATAATTAACTGCTGAATAAACATAAAAATTAAACATTATTGGCTAGAAATATCATCAGTAAAAAAATGTTTCATAGACGTATTAGAGTCCTATAGTTATGGTTTTTTTTTATAAATCATAAATATTGGAGATTCCCTATTTAATAGTTCAAATACACATATATCGCCAATTTGTAGCTGCTTGTCTGCCAGAAAATCTGCCCAACCTACACTAAACTGGCGCATTACACCATTTTTTCTTGAATATGCGGTGATATCCCAGTAGTGAAGTAAAGAGTCGAGGATTCGAACATTTTGCACATGTCTTGACAAATGATGTTTTGCAAACCTTCATAGAATAGATTGGAAAACACGGATTAATGATTTACTAATATTAAGAGTGATATGGAATAGATAAATACAGAATGACGTATTAAAAATAACACCTACAATTTCTCGATGGTTATTATGATCCAGCGTAAGTTTTACTTCAAACGTAGGATTATCCATATTTAAATCGTCGTCGTCTACTTCATAATTTGGGTCATATGTAATCTCTGCTCTAGAATGATCAAATATCCTCATATTCAAGATTGAATTTCCATTATATTCAAATACTACAACATAACCATCCTGTAAGTTATGATGATATAAAAATTCTTCCAATCCATTAGCCAAATATATTTCTCCGTCAATTCTTTCTAACTGTACTGTGAAGATTATACCATCATATGCAATTAATCGTAGTGTTACCTATTTCTGGTTCCTAGTAATTGATAAAAGATGTATGAAGCATCTACAAATACAAAAATATATATATATATATAAGTTGTACATTAATATTAATAAAAGATTTTAAAAAATCTAAAAAAAGAAATTATTATATAAATTACATAACGAATGTTATGATTTAGTGAAACATTGATGATTTTGGAGAAACTATTTGGCACGTCCATTTTTGTGTCTACTAAATTTAGAAAGAATTACATACATCATATGATTTAAAACACAATTAAATATTGGAAATTAGACATTATGTAAAACTAAAAAACTATCTAAAAAGTAAGAAAAAAATAATAGACAGCACCTGAATTTTTTGAGTAAAGTAGGGCTGGTGTAACTAGCAGGTAAAAATATTTAAATTTTTTTGGTGAGAACAAATAGTATGTGAAGGTATTTAAGCTAAAGAAATGTACGTTGCTTTTTTCAATGATTTGACGAGAGGTTCACATGTAAAATAGACAAAGTATTCCCACGGTTGTAGAAATAGACATAATATGTGCAGTGGTTTTGACACCTTCTTACAGGATTCTCGTGACTCTACAAGATTTGTAATGTTTTGCAATATTTTGTGGGAACAAAAAATGAAAGAAAGAGATAATACTTTTTTGTTTCTTGTATTAATCTTTAACCAAAACAATATATATTTTATTTAAAATTTCATATAACTCAAAATATTGTTGATAATATTTAGAGAAAGCAATGAAGATGCGGGTATACCCCTCATTCAAGTGATGTCGTATCCTGCAGATTTGTGCGGGTATCGTAAGACATTTCAATGTGTGGGGTAACTACCCCACACATTGTGAGGGTGTGCTGACTACCCCTTACAATTACGTGTGGGTGCACAGGCACAATTGTTGTGCGGCGTAGCCCGCACAAATTGTTGTGTGGGGTAGCCCGCACAATTATGTGCATTTTTGTGGGGCTACCCCGTAAAAATTTTGCGGCAGTGTGCGGTGTAGCCCCGCACATTCTCCGTGTGTAAACGGGAAAATAGACATCTTTAAACGGGAAAATAGACATCTTCACACAGCAAGTCAGCACCAAATTCCTGTGAAAGTTGAAAATGGGAGTTTCTTAAAAAATTGATTATAATTGTGTGGATGCAACACACCACGCATTTTCTGAGGTCTCACCCCGCACATTTGTACGTGTGTGTGTGTGTGTGTATGATTTTTTATTTCTTTTGTTGTTAATGGTATAGTTTAATGATAATTTCATAACTATACTAATTTTCAATTTTATGATTAGTTTTCATTAACCATTATTATTTTGCTAGTGTTTATCAACGTGAATTTCAACTTACCATCTTAAAAAGTTTTAACTTTGACAACTAAATATAAGAAATCATGTCACTTACAAAATAAGTTTCTGTAAGTATAGATTACTTGGATGAAAATAAATCTAAATAGAATACAAAAATAAATACAAGATTTATCAACAAAGCTTGCAACAATAATTGATGTTATCTAGCACCCATAAAGCAAACCAAACACCCTGATGTATATATCGTTTCTAATCTAGACAGTTTAAAAACTATATAATTTAAAAGAAGAGAATAGTTGTTGCCAAAAAGTTCTCAAATATCTCAATTATCATCCACTTTTTTTTTTCTTTTAGTGCAAAAGAACTTGTGTTATTTATGTCTCCATCACAAGTAATCTTTAAGTCTGAAGACTTGAAAGCTTGGTTTGCCTCAGGTAACCAATTTTTGAAAAGAGTGTGCTCCAATAATTTTCCTATGCACCAACATTTCCTTGACTTTCTTCAAATAAATTTGAATGTTCATATGCTGCATAAATTAAATTGATTTAGATACTCTGAAAAAAAAAATATTTTGAAGTAGAATGTCATTTATACGTTGAATAACAATTTCAAAATGCTAATCAGTTAGAATTCTTACAAAAATGATCCACTCCATTCCATTCATCAACTTCTAGAATAATCTAACATCTGCATTGTAGTTGGGGGAAAAAAGCATTTCATTTAGCATAGTCGACAGAGAAATCATGGATAAAAAAAGAAATTCCAATAAATCAAACACATACCTATAAAGAGGTGCAGTTGTATGAATGTATAACGAAAGAACCTATTTGTACACAACATTTTTAGTACATGAGTTATGCGTATGATTTTCATTGGACGGTTTAAGTAGAACTTTAATAGATCTGCTTGTTTTTGCTCTTAACAGTGCTACATATAATTGACAATGGCAGAAAATTGGTTCTGGTAGGTACAAACCCACGAAATCAAATGTCTGACCATGTGCTTTATTTATTGTCATTGCAAAGCATGGTTTAATTATGAATTGAATCCTTTTAAATGGAATCGTAGTTCGATCAGTTTTAAGAGGTATGAAAGAGATCCTAGGTAAGAAAACTTGTTTTCCACGATATTCACCAATTGTGATTTCAGCAAGAATGACATTTCTCTCAAATTTTCGACAGGTAAGGCGTGTTCCATTGCATAACCCCTCGGAATGATTGATATTTCGTAATAACAATACATGACAATTCATCTTCAGTTTCAACTCATGAGGTAGAATACCATTAGGTGTCAAAGTATTCAAGAAGTCTTCCTGTAGGTTTTGTTCTAATTTCTCAATAGCTTCATCAAAACTATAGTACGTGAAACTTTGACTAGGAATTTTTTCAAGCAAAAGTCTATTAATGTAGTCAACACATTCATTTGTAGGCGTAAGAATAACACGATTGACCATTGTATATAAATGATCGGCATATGTGTCTATATTGGGAAACACACATTGTATCAATTTTTTTAAAGACATAATTTCATCTTCGAATGGTAGAACTATATTATTTGGTAGTTTAATACAGTTGCAAGTATGTTCTTGTTCTGTTCCACCTCCAATTCAAAGTAAGTATTCACAAAAAATGGGATCGGACTTCGCTCTCATATTTTCAACTAGTGCTAAATGTACAAAAGAAGGCCACAAATACGAGTAAATCATGCTAGCCTTTATTATGTATTCTTTGTTTCCCTTAGGTATAATTGGTAGAATCTGTCTAAAATCTCTTCCTAAAACTACAACTTTTCCACCAAAAGACAAGTTATAATCAGTGATTTCTCTAAGCATTTTGTCTACAGATTCTACAGCACAACAATTTACCATAGGTGCCTCATCCCAAATTATTAGC
>NC_036257.1:18221743-18225190 GCF_002742605.1 Olea europaea var. sylvestris | reverse complement strand
TACAAGAAATTGTTAGTGGGATGTTTGGTGGGGATAAAAATTAGATTTTTAATAAATTGTGATAGAAGTTTTTGAAATGTATAGTTGAAAAGTTGTGGGATCATAAAAGATGTGATTAATGTTGATTGTTTGACTTTAACTTTAGATTAAAATCAGATTTTAATCCAAACCAAATATGCTTTTAAACTGGCTCGGTTTAAAAATTGAACTAGCTATACATGTTCTTTGAATTATACAATGCGTTTCTTGACATATTTTCATACGATGGTCATTCTTTTCAGTTGACACAATGCTACATATAAGTCTCCGGTCAACTAGCTAGATTATTTTTGATGTACTTATGAAATTCAACATCGTTTGAAACAGATCTGGTAGAGAAGTACAAGAAAGTTTCTTGTGAATTTTCATATATTTTTTTTCTTCTTTTATTTCAAATTAATGCAGAAAATGAAATTAAAGGAAGAATTTGTTTACATTTCACATCTTTAGCTTCATATTTGCACGCGGAAATTGATGCGATCATATGTAAATGCAGTGTTAGGGCAACTATTGAGAGATACAAGAAAGATTGTGTCGATTCCTCGAATCCAGGATCTGTTTCTGTGGCTAACACGCAGGTAAAAACTATACTATTTAAGCATTTTAAGTAGTAAACTATGACTAACGTATATTGTTCTTTGTATTATCATGCGCAAGTATATTAATGAAAGAATTTTTACTTTGGAAGGGACACAACCACCTTACTTCCAATGAGAAATTGCACTCTTCGACTTCGATTTTAATGCACCATTCTGACACTATAATTTGAATTTCTTAGTTCTATCAGCAAGAAGCCACCAAGCTGCGAAGACAGATACGAGAGATACAGAATACAAACAGGTTAATTAGTTAATCATTAAATGCTATTAGTTAATTTATTGCGGACATTTTACAAGTTGGAATGTATGTGCAGACAAATTCTTGGCGAGGACCTTGGCGCTTTGAAGTACAAGGAACTCAAGAACTTAGAGACTAAAGTGGAGAAGGCCATTGGAAGAATTCATTCGAAAAAGGTGATCAAGTTTTTCTAAATTTTGTTTCGTAATTTCTTTAGTTCACTGTTGATTTAACGAGACTAATGCTCGAGAAATTTTCCAGAATGAATTACTGTTTGCTGAAATTGAGTTCATGCAGAAAAGGGTAAGTATTAATCCTTACTTTTATAGTCTTGAAGAAAAAATAATAGAACCAGCAGTCCGTTTGGCCTCCATTAATTTTGATTATAATGGAGAAATAGTGTTTTTTTTAAATGAATGATTGTAAAATAATGATAAGTTTTCGATTTACGTGTAAAATTATTTTATTGAAAATTGTATAATTGAAAATAAGAAAGAGAAAAATTTAATTTAATTAATTGAGATTTAATGGTGGCCAAATGGGGGCTGGCATATTTGTTTAGCAAATCACACGACAATAGAAATTACAACTTTGAAAGGGGGCTAGAGTGAACTGCCAAAAAAAAAAAAGAAGCTTTTCCAACATTCAAAAAACGTTGTCGAAAGTCTCTTGCAACGTTCGGACATGTGTTGTAAATCTCGATGTTACCGTATAGTAGAAGGATACAGCAACGTTTTTTGAATGTAAAAGCCCTGCCTTAGATGGTGTTTGAAATTGTCTTGTTCCTAATAACATTGTATTTCTGAAATTTTATCTCAATAAGCACAATCTAATTGCACCTTTTTCTTTCTTTGATCCACAAGGGAATCTATTTTATGCAATGTATTAACCTTTTGTCTTAGCTCCATTTTTTTTTTTTTGGTAAAAAATGAGTTTATTAATATTATTTTTTTGAAGGATGTATGGTTAATATTAGGTAAAAATTTTGAATTTACGTGTAAAAATTTTCTATTGAGAGAATGTGTTGTGAAAAATGAGTTTTTAAACAATGGGGCTCAAACAAGCCCTATGTCTCTTATCCCAAGGAGGTCTTCCTCCACTGGCAGGTTTTTTCGGAAAACTCTATTGATTCCTATGTGGATGGCTAATTAATTTGCTGCAAAATTAATATTTGATGCTAAAATCTGATTTCAATGGTGACTTGACATACCAGGAGTTAGAGCTGCAAAATGCTAACATGTATCTACGAGCAAAGGTACGTGATTTAACTCTATTTCTCTATGCGCCCCCACCAAAAAAGAAAAAAACTAAAGAAAGGCTAAATATATGGTGCAGATAGCTGAGACTGAGAGAGCACAACAGCAATTGAACATGATGCCAGCATCTGAATACCGGCCTATGACTTCACAATCTTATGATGTTCAGAATTTCCTCCCTGTTAACCTCATGGATCCTAATCCGCAATACTCTCGTTAGGATCGTGACGACAGCTCCCTTATCAAAGGTACTGTACTATGATACTAATGCAAGCTTTAACAAGCATTTGGCCTCACTTGCTTATGATGAAAAATTCCATGAAATCCATTGAAGTCAATTCATTAAGGATAATCCATATTTCAATAACAATATATATAAAGATAATGTAACATAATACCTAAGATTCTTTCATTTGATCGGAGTTTAGCTCTTATGCTCCCTTCAAAAACATATTATTAACTGGTTATATTTACTATGTATGCTGTTCCTGCAGTTAATATGTGGAGAACTCTTTCGAAACAATTAGTCGGCTTCGTTCTTCTATTGCAACATGAAATTCTGAAGATGGATCTCTACTTTTTCTGAATTTTATGTACTTTCAAGCGTTAAGAATTTTCAAGAATAAGAACTTACTACTTTGAAAGCTGTGACAAATCTCGCTGTAATCTTAAAGCCAGCTAAAACTCTCAGCAGTTCACATATGAGAGATTTTATATAATATTTCTACTTTTAATTGCCATGTTTATGATGCAATGTGAATGTATTATGATATAACAAAATTAAATAAAAGATTCCACCTTGTTGGAAATCTAAGTATCTAATTAGAAAAGTAAAATATTTAGCCAATGTTTGTCATCCTTTACTTTACAGTCATTCTCATTTTTTTTCTATGATACTCATTTTTAATCACATTTTTAATTAAAATAATATTACACGCAAATCAAAAAAATTCTTTCTTTTTAAACTACACATTCTTCGTTGATCACTATTCTATAATACAAATTTTCAAATTTATGGGGCTCAAATAGGGCCTTAATTCACTAGCAAATTAAAATAAGGCACATTTAACTCAATTTCTGTCATGGATTTGACCTAGACCTAACATGGTTTGATCTTAGCTAGAAATCCACCATTTCTCTTGCCTCTCAAAATTTTTAGCATTATTACCCAAAACTAAATACATCTTATTTTATTCCGAAAGAATGCACTGTATGTTCCGTTGACATGTAGCCGTTGCATGAAAGAATTAACAATTGAATAATGTTACAAGCAATATAAAATGTATTCACTTTGTTGTGTTGCTAAGAATCTTAG
>NC_036257.1:18216014-18220387 GCF_002742605.1 Olea europaea var. sylvestris | reverse complement strand
TTGTAACACTAATTCGAGTATTTTTGACCCCTCAATTCATTTTAGAACATACTCAACTTTTTCATTTATATTGTATTCACAATTGTGTCACAAAACTCAAATAATTAACACAATTGTTCGGCCGGTGAATACAAGTTGATGTATTAGTTAAATAGTATTCAATCTTCATTTCCTATTTGAATCCCTTCATTTCAAGTCAGTTGCTTTCCTAGACATGTCACATCAAACCGAATCAATCATAGTTATTGACAACATGCTAAAGTAGCAACACTGAAATAAAATTTTAATAAACAGTCACAAGTCATAAGGGTATATATAAGTGAGGTCAAATGTGCCTCAAATACTCACATAATGAAGAAGCAGGGATCAATTCTTTCATTTCTCTTTGGTCCTTAAAGCACACATGGTATGAAACACGTGTTACGATGTTTTCTCCCTTTCTTGGGGCGTATGTCTAATCTTGCAAAGTAAATACATCGTACAAATCATAGTTTATATATTCCTCGATATCTAACTTGAGTTCTCCTTATATTCATGCCTCCAAGCATTCTTAAATCGAGAACTCGATCCGGCTACTAAATGGGTTTAATGGATAGAAAAATCAATTTCGATGACTTGTTGTAATCTCATCTTGATACCTTAACAAAGCGATTGAATCATGTACACAACATAATCACTATCAAGGCCACAGGATCATGTATACAACATGATTATTTTGTCTCATCTCAGCACATCTCAAAACGTCTTAGGCGATTGCTTGTATGAGTGAGCCAATTTCAACCCGTTTGACATACTTTATATATGTATACAAATCATTTATCTCATAATTTCAACATTGGATTACACATGAACTCAAAATTGTCTATCTATGGGCACATAAAACTCAATCAAGAGTTTGTCTGATATACCAAGTATCATATTCTACGAAATTCTAGAGATTCTATATTATCAACAAATATATCTCTAGACATTTTCAGAGTATGATGATTACATATCACCATTTACGTAGATATATCACAAAGACACTTTCTTTGCTAATGTCTCTCATAGAATTATCATTAATTGTTTGGTTCCATCTTGATACTTAAGATCTTAACATATAAGATAGTTACGTAACTATCATGGATCTCATATTCTCAACCAATATCATTAGATGCTCATTACATCCATACCAAACAATTTCTTTAGTTGCCAAGATATACATTACAACATATGCTTCTTGCTACTTTATATAGCAAAAGCGCACAAGTCAAAAAAACTAATTATGCTCGACTAACTCTCATTCTTAGTCAACAATTGTATATTTATTCCAATCACAAGTTATTCGTTTGACAACGAAATAGAATAACTGACAGCAGCATCCTTCAGGTATCACAAGACATTTTTTAAAGATAATATTGATATATACTGATTAGATCCATGGCATGACTATTGTTAGGAAAAGTATAAATCATAGTATACTTTTATCTTCTTACTCTTAATCGTACTAGATATGGTTCTCTAGATATTTCTTTGTGCACTTATGAAATCATTGGACATTTATGAAGATTTATATGGTCACAATTGCAATTCCACATGAGCATTTATAGTATAAAACTATTATGATAGAGCAAGAACATACGAAAATTATTCTTAACACAAATCATACAATTTGTTAAACCCATGTCTTTTCTCTCAAAAATTGAGGATAACCATTTCAAAATGGTCTCTATACACTCCTTATCATGTTTTGTCAATCCAATGTCATCAATATCAAAGTTAGAATTACAACCTATCATTAGACCTTTTCACAAATATAGTAATTTTCGCCCATATGACAAAATTCTCGTACGAGATTTAACCCTGTTAAAAACTCAAGTGCGACTGTCAAGATGACTGTATTTGGCCATGTGTGTAACTGTAAAGTTACTACTATACAAAAAAAAGCCTTTAACATGAAATCTAAAAGTCAATTCATGTTGATATCTTTAATCATTTCTCAATTGAGAATAAAAATACGGTCTCTAAGTCAATTTGGTGTAACTCTAAATTTAAACATACCATCACAGCTAGCATTGATGTACAGAAGCGAATCCCATCATTATGAAAAAATTTATCCAACTCAATACACTCACATTGAGTATAAATTTTTTTCAAAAATGAGCTTTATCTATTAAAAACTCATTAGTCTTCCACTTAAATTTCAAGTATCATTGAAATATAATGTTTGAATAGAACTTTCACCATATCTCAAATTAGGTCGAAACTCTATACTCTATATATATACTTCCATCATTTTTTTTCAAAATTCATCTTCTGATTTTTTTGAACCAAGAATCATTGGAATTAAATAGCTTTTAGATCCAACTCGGAACCAAGAATCATTAAATTAGATAGTTCTTGGATGGCTCCCACTCAGAACCAAAAATCATTGATATTAAATGGCTCTTAGCTCCCACTCGAAATCAAGTATCATTGAAATTAGATAGTTCTTAAATAGCTCAAACTCGGATAGATAAGTCCAACTCAAAAACAAATTACTCCTACTTGAATAAGAAGTTCGAATATTCACTTATATATTCAAAATTGATTCATCAATATATATATTATCAATTTCAACGATGTTCTCCAATATTTTCTCTCTTATTGAAAAATATGTCAAAAGTCACTTATTTTGACTCGATATCCATCCAAAATTTCACTCAAGTACCTTTTTGAATTACATGTATGTCATCGAGACACATCTAGTTCTCAATAGACTCATGTTCCCACACTCGTTATTGAGAACATATATAGTCCATTAAGAGTTTATGATAACCCATATTCGGTTATTTACGTGTCCAAAACTTATATATTTTGAAGGTGCCAACATTGGGAGAACTCCATTAATTGATACGTAGTTAGCCAACACTCTTTCCAAAAGCAAATGCGTAAGTTGTACTGCATATTATGAACCTCATCAGTCATCCAAGACACCATATAATTATTGGACATTAAAAAGTAGTCAATCCAATAAAAGTTTCTCTCATTACGTAGATCATTGATATCTCATGATAGAGATTCACGTTGTCAAACAGTTTTTAAAATCTTCACTTCCATAATCTGATTTTCTACTCGACCTCATAAAAGTCTAAATCAGTACAATATCTTCAATTTAAGAAAATCAGTCTCATAACTGAAGTGCATGAATCCATCTATAAATGTAATGAAAAATAAAGTTCCATCTCTATCTCTCTTGATCACAGCCCACAAAGAAATTCGGATGAATTTATTCTATAGAAGTTCAGCTCTTACAACTTTGAATGGTTTTCTCAACTCAAAACCTCAAATCAAACCATTGCACAAATATCTAGAATCATAATAAACATCACCACTATGAGTACGAACAGAAATATCACGTACAAGTTCAAGTAAGAGACCCCTTTTAGAAGAACAATAATTGAGATCAAATTTAGTGGAGTCTTTGATACTATCTCAATATCAAGTAGGAGGTCAGTTTATCTACTTTGCAACACTAAGTTGCAGTACTAGTCATATAAACCTCCACTCCATCTTCACTATTTGTACATATATTTTTCGTATCAAGTCAAATACTCAATAATAGACTAACATACTTCTTGATCTCATATGAAGTGGGTTTCTAACCCTTGAATCCATTATCTACACAAGATAAATCCAATTTGTATAGTGTTGATACATAAACAACACTAAAAGGAATATATTCAAGTGCAATATCCCTTAACTTAACCACTTCCAAGCTAAGAGATTCAAACCATATAGTTGAAGCACTTGAACCTTCATAACATTGATCCTCTACCAAAACCACTTTCATTCACTTACTATCTGAAGTCTTCTTGGTCCCTTTACCAGTCTCCCACATCCATCCCACATTTGTTCAAACTCATTCAATGCTTAAGATTCAAAGTCTTATGCAAGCTAGAATATTGCTACACAAGCATGTCCTCAAGACTTAGCAACATCAAGTCACACGTCTTTTAATTCACATAACGGGTAGTGTCAATAAAAAAATTGACACTTCTATTTGTAAGTCACAATGACTTTCAAAATTCCATAAAGACTAGTTTGAACTTACTACTCATTTAAAATTAATGTGACCAAGAAAATGTTAACATTATGCTAACCACCAACTAAGTTACATTTGAGAAAAAAGAAGATTATTTATAACAGAACTTAACAATTTTAAATGCTCGAGTAATAAAATCCACATTTTTTCCATACTTGACAAAGTTTTGATCTTTATTCTCTAGAGTAGTATGACTTACATAAGATCTTCTGTTACGTAATTGATGTTCTCTAAAGCATCATGTCCTTTTAGTACATTTAAAATCTTTTCATGCCAAATGTTATCGCATTTAGTTTATCACCTTTATTAA
>NC_036257.1:18210581-18215905 GCF_002742605.1 Olea europaea var. sylvestris | reverse complement strand
GTATCATGCATACATATATTTAGTTCTTAATTTTTGAAATTGGATATTTGTCTCTACAAAATAAGTCTACAAATCACGTTGTGAAGTGTTTATAAATAGGTAAAAATACGTGATGTGTCAGTAGATAGTACTTATGAATAATTCAAAATGCATATGTGAATAAAAGTAGCATAATAATATCCGATTCTACTACATATTCATAATATGCCATGAGACCAAACTTAATACATAATATTGTCTTCCATTTTTGGCTTGAAATTGTCACAAGTCAATCAAAAAGTTCTTGTTAGTCATATTTTCAACTAGGAGCGTTAAGTGTTTCGATTAAATTGATTTTTAACTAATTTGCAAACAGAATCGTTCAAAATGGTTTGAAAAAAATTCAAACGTAAAAATATCAAGCAAAATTATAAATTTAAATATCAATCAAATTAAAGAAAAATGACAATAAAATCACTAGTGTCATCGTTGCCATTGATTTGAGAGTGAAAAACGCCAATATCGTGGAGCTTCTTGGTTTTGAGCTTGTGCGGCGTGAAAACAGAAGACGAAGAGGGTTTCGACTTTGGTGTATACTGTATGGACTAACTGTCAATGAAAGTTGTGAAATGAGGAGAATTACAAAATTTGGTAATGGACAATTGATCAAATTTTCTATTTTTGCATTAAAATATTAATAATTATGTTTTATTTAGAGGTTAAGGTGGCAATTTATCAATCTAATTATGGTAGAAATTTAATTTTATTATTATTTAAAGGTATCTAATTTGTTTTCAAATAAAACTTCGAAACATAGATCAAGTCGTTTTAGAACTCTTATCTTGGATCAAATCAATCCCGTTGACGTTTGATGATTTCAGTTCAATTTTTCTACTCTGTAGTTTTTGTTTTACAATCCTAATTCCAAGATCCAATTTATCAATACAAGAGCCTTTAGTCAATATTCAATCAACTTTAACGCCCCCAGGGCACATCTCCAAGTGGTAAAAGGGGAGGGTGGAGAAATTCAACTTTGCTTGAGGCTGCTGCGTCAAGGGTTCGAATCCTGAAATATGGATTTGACTCTTGGGTAAGTGCAAGTGTACAAGCAGCCTTCCACCCTGTACCCTTGGAGGCATAACCTGCGATTTACCTCCCTCACGATACTCCAGGGCAGGAGTGGTGGGGGATCCTTAAGGTTAGGGTTTAACCTTTTTTTTTTTTTTTTCAATAAAATTTAACAATTAAACATTTTAGAGCATAAACTAGTATTTAAATCAGAGTATACCGTCACGTTACAGGTGACCGACAGAGAACCACGTACGTCATGTAACAAAGTTCTTCCACTAGTAAAATACAAAATAACATGAAACACGAGTACAAACGTGACTAATACGCAACCTATACCACTTAAATTACTCGTCCTGGTCCACTCACACTGACATATATTAATATTATTAATATTAATATTAATGTTATGGATAAAGACACGAGAAGATCGGTCAATATAGGAGTTCAACTAAAGGTACGTACCTCGTCATCTTCTTCCTAACAAAGGTGGGCTTGACTTTGACTTCTCCAAAGAATTTCAATCCTCATGTTTCCCAAGTCTTTTCTTAATCATAAACGAGTTACCTTAAATTTTATAAAAAATGTCACATTCGAGCATTCGTTTTCTACTTTTAACTATTTGATACAAAAGTGAAAATAAAGTTCAAATTTCAAAGTACAAACATTTAAAGCATGGAGTGAAAATCGAATTCTTATAATTTTGTTGATTTTTTCTTTTTCAACTTACATGGAATTAATTTGTCGTTTCCACTTTTACAATCAAACGGATCCTTAGAAATCATGGTTAAAACTTAAACAACCACTTTAATTTCCTCTATTTGAATTTTTTTTTTCGATACACTTTTTGCTTTCTCATTGCTACTTATATGACTCCGAAAGTGTTTAATTGTGCTTAAAAGTTTCGTTTAATTTGCTTGAAAGTATGTACATCTTTTATTATTTTCTATATAAAAAAAAGGTCAGTTTATAAAAAAATAAAAATAAAAAAGATTTTAAAAATGTTGTACTTAAAAGTGAAAATTTTGCTGTACAGTTAATACCGACTTCTTGTAATCAACGAACCCACCTTTTACTTTTCCTGCCGACGACCAACTTTGAGTTCCATTTCGGCTATAAATAAATGACAAAATAGGATTATTTTATCAACTACTCTTCACATCTTCCTCTCTACCTTCCTACCACTTGATAAGGTCTATGTATTATATATACATCTTCTCTTCATTGGATTTTGCTTCAAACATTAGATAAACACAGAAGTTTGACCAATTTGAGAGCATTTTCTGAAGAAATTGAAGCACTTTGAAAAACTTGCAAAACTTCAGTATCTGAAGCTATGGAATTCACTAGCCTGCTGAATACTTCATTGGATCTTAATGCCAAACCACTAAGAATTCTCGACGAGGCACCACTGCTGCGGGTATGTGACTCTTTAGAACTATATATACTGTACTTATGACATGTTTGGTAGAGAGGATCTGAGAGAAACACGATTTAAAATCTTGCCTTTTGAGCTGTGAGCAATAAATCTCATGTACCAAACATGATCTTAGTTTTCGGCTTTTCAAGAATATTGACGGACGAACCCATTTTTTTTTTTTTTTTTTTTTAAGTCGATGGCCGGGACGATTTATGAAAAGCCAAACATGGGACAGTGAATTAATTATAGGATACATATGAGTACGAATAAAACAAACCACGGTGTTTGTATCCATCTCAAATAAAGTATGTGACATTAACATTAAAAACTAAGAATAAACATAAAATTCCATCGGAACTACCTCACTCAAATTAAGGAAATACAGCATGAACATGAAACTAAATATGAAAAAAACACACAGTCACTCAGATTCCAGAATAAACGTTACTGGTAATTCAAGCTCTAGGCTTGCTTCTTCCCTCATTAGCTTGCTTGAATAGCTTTGCTTGAGCTGCTGCAGCCTTGTTGGAGCTAAGTGCAGCTGCAAAACTATCCCTAACTTGCCTTGTTGTGTAAGGGAAGCCTCTGTGCACCATGGAGTTCAGTAAAGCAGCCGTGCCTTCCCTGTAGAGTGCTCCGAGCCCATCTGGTCGGCTGTTCGAAAGAGCTTGTAGCAGGTTCGTGCTAGATCCGAGCCCAGGTACGCTAGCCACTCCGAATGCTCCACCGACACTTCCCAACCAGCCGAACAGTCCCCAGATCAGTCCAGGGTGAGTCCTCCAGTAACTGCAGTTTATCGAACAAAACAAAGTTAGTGTCAATTTACTCTTAGGTCAGGCCGAGACTCCTCCAAAGTCTGTACTATGTTTATTTTTAATATTAATAAAACATGCCACCTAGTGTGATTTGAAAAATAAAGATGAATAGTATTACTTACATGCAAGTAAAAGGCGGCGAGTTTGGATCAAATGCAAATGGAGGTGATGGAATCGATGGAGTTCCGGGGTAGATTGGAGGAATGGAAGTTCCAGGGTCGATTGGAGTGGTTGGAGGACTTAAAATGGTGGGTGGACTCCCAATGGTGGGTGTAGTTGGGGTAGAGCTTGGAGGGGGGGTATAGTACCCACCACCACCTCCGGTGGGAGGAGAAGGAGTAGTATGGTGGTGCCCTCCACTTGGGGGGTTTCCGCAGTTTCCAGCTGGTGGCGTGCAGCCATAGCTTCCTCCTCCAGATGGAGGTGATGGAATCGATGGAGTTCCGGGGTAGATTGGAGGAATGGAAGTTCCAGGGTCGATTGGAGTGGTTGGAGGACTTAAAATGGTGGGTGGACTCCCAATGGTGGGTGTAGTTGGGGTAGAGCTTGGAGGGGGGGTATAGTACCCACCACCACCTCCGGTGGGAGGAGAAGGAGTAGTATGGTGGTGCCCTCCACTTGGGGGGTTTCCGCAGTTTCCAGCTGGTGGCGTGCAGCCATAGCTTCCTCCTCCAGATGGAGGTGATGGAATCGATGGAGTTCCGGGGTAGATTGGAGGACTGGAAGTTCCAGGGTCGATTGGAGTGGTTGGAGGACTTAAAATGGTGGGTGGACTCACAATAGTGGGTGTAGTTGGGCTAGAGCTTGGAGGGGGGTTATAGTACCCACCACCACCTCCGGTGGGAGGAGAAGGAGTAGTATGGTGGTGCCCTCCATTTGGTGGGTTCCCGCAGTTGCAAGCTGGTGGCGTGCCGCCATAGCTTCCTCCTCCATGAGAAGGTGTCGGGGTCCTATGGCCGCCACCATGTGATGGAGGAGTGTGAAAACCTGCTTTACAAATAAAGATATTAGGTGCTCCTACTGGTTCCCCCAAAAAAAAAAAAAATGAAAGAAAAAAAGGAAAACTAAGGACCTGTGGGTGGAGTTCCGGTCGTTGGGTCCGGAGAGTAATAGGTCTTTTGATCCTCGAATGTGGCTGAAGACACAACGGGAATGACTAAAATTTGAGCAACCAATGCAGCCATAATAGCCCACAAGAGCACTGGAGCATGCTTATTTCTCTTCTGCTCCATTTTCCTTTGCTTAATCACAAAAGAAACGAGCAAAAATGAGAGAAGAAAGAGTGTGAGTTCTGAGAATTATCCAAAGGGATGGAGCTATGTATATAAAGAGTTTATCAGACACTGAAGTAAATATAAACAGGTGAAGAAGTGTGTGGTTAGTTGGAATTATTGCAGGTGCATTTAAATCTACTTTATATCTCACAATGTATAATATATGTGGTCTCTCAAAGGAACATCTCTCCATGTTTGTTTTTGTTCTTTAAGATTTGAATATATGCACAATTTTATAGGCATGGGTGGAATTGAAATTGCTTAAAAAATTTAAACCAACTTTCTTTTGAGTGGTTTTTGTCCATGCCACATTAAGCTTCCACGTCAAACATGTTTTGGAAGTGTTTATAAATACTAATGGATAAGTAGATACTACTTGGGATCCCTCGAAATGTATAGATAAAACATGATTGTTTACAAATCGAGAAAATTATTAAGGAGCAAGAACATGTAATGTCACGTTGTTTTGAACCTGTGAAAATTTGCACCATTTGTACTCATCGTATTGATGAGGTGCAATGTCATTACCAGCTGTGTCTTTTTACAATGTGTTAACAAACCTATATATTTTGGTGCGACGATATATAGATTCACATATTCTTTATATTTTATAATTAAAGTCAAATATTTACTAGAAGACAAATTCCATTTTATTTCCATATGTATTTGCTAGTAGTGAAAACCTTTTTGACAGATAACACCTGACATATTCTCATTGGAGGATGGAAAAAAGAGCAAAAAAAAGGGGGGGGGGGGGGGGGGGGAATC
>NC_036257.1:18162825-18210536 GCF_002742605.1 Olea europaea var. sylvestris | reverse complement strand
ATACAGGTGCTGCCAACATAACACCTGTAAAAACCCTGTTAATCATTCTCTGTACTAAGGGAATTATCCATATTGTAAGGACAATACTATATGTATAGAAAGTTTTCACATATTTTTTTGACAAATAACACATGACAGTTTCATTGGAAAATGAGAAAAAAGAAAAAAAAAGGACTATATAGGTGCCGTCAACACATCACCTATAAAAATTCTGTCAACCATTCCCAGTACTCAGAGAATTATCCAGGTTGCAAGGACTATGCTAAAAGTATAGAAGTTTTCACAATTTTTTTAAAATAAAATATGGCACAGCTCCATTGGAAGATGGAAAAAAAAAAAAAAAAAAAAGGACCATACAGGTGTTATCGACATATCAATTGTAAAATCCCTGCCAACCATTCCCTGTACTTAAGCTTGGGCAAAAAAATTAAAAAATCAATCAAACCAATCAAACAAAACCATTGGTTCGGGTCGGTTTGATACATATAATTAGTTTGATTTGATTTTCTTTTAAACAAAGCCAATGTGAATCGGTTCGGTTATGGTTTGAAGTTTCAAATCGTTGGTTAATCGAATCAACCCAATCCAACTACATGTTTGCCTTTTTTCTTTTTTCTTTTTTTTTTTTTTAAATTTAAAAAAGTAAAAATCAAAAGATAAGCCATAATCTCATAACTATATCTAGATTCCCTCCAATTTATGATATTGTCGATAAATAATAACAGTGAAAATTTTCTTTTACAAGCTCATTATAATGTACTTAGTATTTTTTCCTACTTAAGTAATCATATTACATAATACATAAAAAAGAAACAAAATTTTTAATTTTTTCGTCGATCTGTCTCTATTAATCAGAATTTATTTTTAGTCAAAAGTTCTTGTAATATTAAATTATTTAGTTATTTTAGTTCTTATAATTTAAGTGGGCCAAAACTCGGACAATTTTTTTAAAAAAATTCAATTTGGACTAAAAGTCCAAATTGATTAATCGAATCAAACCAAACCAAATCGATTTGGTTCAGTTTAAGAGATAAAATGAGTTGATTTGGATTGAAATTCATCCAAACTGTTTAATTTGGTTTTGATCTCGTGTTGGAGTTGAAATCGACCCAAATCTAACTACACCCAAACATAGGGAGTTTTCCATATTGCAAAGACAATACTATAAATACAGAAAGTTTTCACAGATTTTTTTGACTTATAACACATGGCATAGTTTCATTGGAAGATGGGGGGAAAAAATGAAAAAGGAGACCATACATGTGCTTCCAACACAATGTAAAAACCTTGTCAACCGTTCCACGTACTGAGGGAATTATCCATATTGCAAGGACTATGCTATAATTGGTGATGATAGGTGTACAGATTAAGGGTTTACAGAACTCTTACCAACACCTCACATCGGGGTGGGGGGAGGAGGGTGGGTTAATTTTTTTAACATTATTTATTCGTGTGGGATTCATACCTTTATGAGAGGTTGTACACATTCTGTCAAAAAAAGTTTTGTACACCAATCTTAATTGATGCTATAAGTATCTAAAGTTTTCATAGATTTTAACCAAATATTTTCCTAAAAATCATTATTCAGAACATTATTTTTTTCGAAATAATGGCCACCAAACAGGAGTTTTGAGTTTTCTTTGAGTATTGGGTATTGAAATCTATACGAACTCTAAATGCTAGCACTTTTGAAAATTTTCATATAATTAGGATGGGCAAATTACTCGCCTAACTCACCTAAATTGTCAAACTGACCCAAGAGTCGGGTCGATTTGGAGGGATGTTGGCTCTGTTTGAGGGATTTGTTTTACAAAAAAAATTAATTTTCGAAGAAAAATCACCTTAAACTCGACAAACCAAACCGACTCAGCCTAACCCTGAATTTTGAATAATGGTATGTAGGACCAGTAGGGGTGGGCATGAGTCAAGTTTGGACCCAACCCGACAAGCAAACTGACAGTTTAGGATGGAAGAAATCTTAACCCGAAACTGAACCAACAAGAAAAATAACCCAATCCAAACCAATTCAAGTTAGTTTGTTGTGGGTTCAAGGATATTTTTTCCTTGAAATTCATTTTTTTTTTTCTAAATTCGACTCCTCAAACCCAGGTTTATGGGTTGGTCCAACCGTCCAGGCAAACCGACCTAACCAACATCCCTCCAACCAATGCAAGTCGGTTTAATTTGACTGTTTGGTCGATTAAGCAGATAATTTATCCATACCTAAGCATCATAGGCGCTTATCACGAGTCTAAGTAGTAGTGATCCTATGAAATTGAAAAAATGCAATTAATTATATGTGTGGTTAAAAAATAAGGAAAAATTTTGGATTTACGTGTATTATTATTTTATTGAAAAATGTGTGATTGAAAAGAAGAAAGAGAAAAATATATTAAAAAAAAAATGAGAATCAAATAAGATCTATGGTAGGATACAGGGCTTATTATCGCTAAGCATCGGTAGTGCTAACATTGCTCGGGAATTTTAGGCTCTTATGCAGATGCAGTCGGTGGTTCGAAAGAAATGATGCATAGGTTAATAGAAATTAATTTCACTAATGAGAAAGGCAGAAAAGTAGGTGAAGTATCATATAAATAATAGAGTGTGACAATAAATTCTGATAGTAAATGAGGCACCAGCAATTCTATTATGCACGCCCTTTGGATTCTGGACTTTTCATCCCCCGCAAAATCTCAAAAAATTTATCTTCTTATTGTTTGTCAGAGAGACAGCTAGCAGTAGTTACACAGTAGAGCCAAGCTGTTCTACATTTGGTGGATTGGTACATAGAAACATTAAAGTTATCTGAACCCATTTTCATTTTCTTGAGTTGTCCATTCAATTCACATAAGGGGAATCAGCGGACACGCTGAATGTCTTTAATACGCAGTATTAAATAAGATTGAACAATATAATAGCGTTATGAGCTTGCAAAACCAAACGTCAAGACGAATTAGGTTTTTAGTGATGGATAAATAACGATGTAGACTTCAAAAATCATTGAATTATGATTTATTGATAATGAGTCTTTATTTATTTATTTTTTATTTTTTTTATCATTAGTGCACGTTTGGAAACAAAAATTCACCAAAAACTTATCTAAGTTCTTCCTTTTCAAGACTGAAAATCGAGGACATGGTTGATACATAGTACATGAATAGGTTGTATAAATTTCTAATCTCTTATCTTAATATTGTCACTAATTTTTAGACTACCTTATCAAACATTCGAAACGACTAGTTGTGAATATGTATGACATATACAAGGCAATCAGGCACGCCTACACATCAAATACAAGAAGTTAGATATGCATTTAGTATGAAGCAATGCTAAGAGAGCGAGGAAAAAAAATGAAAGAAAAACCTACTTTGTTCTTCGGAAAAAACTCGGTTTGGGTCAAAAGTGGGTCACTTTTCCTTCTAACATAGTGGTATGTTGAACCACAACTTCCAAAGTTCAGCACAAAAATTACAGTCGATAGAGTCCTTGTCTATCGTTGAGAAGACGTGTGTGGAATCGTAGAAAATAGATTTACATAACCAGAGATGACAGATGACTTATTCATTCTCAGGATTGGAGAAGAATCAAAAGGATAAAAGACGTTAATCTATATTTATCAAGCAATAAATGAGGAGAATTTTAGACTATTTTCAACATAGCATGAGATATAACATATGTTGAAATCTTGTTTCAAAATTGAATTTGGATGAAAAAATCGAAAAAAAGGGAAAAAATATAGGCTAAAAATTGGCCTAGTGACTTGTGCGGCTGCATCTAACCATGCAAATATATTATTATTATTATTGTCCCTCGGGGGCATAGTATAATAGTGTAAAGGACATGAGTGAGGTTATCTTACGCCTCGCTAGCAGTCGCAATGTAGGGGTTTGAATCATGAGATGTGGAATTAAACTCTTTGTAGGTGCAGTGTACAGACAACTCTTGTTCCTTGGCCTGTTGGGGCACATCCCGTGATTACCTTCTTCACAAAGCTTTAAAGATGGGGCATTGGGGACCCTCAAGATTGGGGTTCAACCTTTATATTATTATTATTATTATTATTTTTTTTTTTTTTCCAGCTGCATAGTTGAGATTTCTACCCATTGGCAGATTTTTCAATTTCAAAAGTGGTGTCCTTTGATTGATTTCTTGCATCTTTTCACGTAAAGGTGGTACAAATTCGTATAGGGATGATTGGAGATCATAAATACATCATAATATTCTTCCCTAAATACATAAAAATAAAATAATCATTCCCTTATCATCCAAGTTATTGAGAAAATTCATTATTCTCTCTACATATTCATTTCTTGATTTTCAATTTGTTCAATTTGAAGATATTCCTTTTGCTTTGATGTCCTTCATCTTAAGCTTGTTTAATCCTTCAACTATATGCCGAAAATCCTTAAAGCAATTAGAAAATGAGGCAAATATCGTTTTAGGACAACTTTTATACGCGTTCAAGTCTTCTTCAATATCAAATTATTCTTTAATCGTTTTTCATCTTCTTCTTCGTTTCTTTCTAAATTTTCCAACAACACAACACTGATGCACAAATGAACACAAATTGTGGAACTTTGGAACAAACTACAAAAAGCAGTTCTGATGCACCATTTCAAGTAAGTTCTGCATTGTTTTCAACTGTATCATGAATGAAAAAAATATTGCAAAATGTAGTCAATTAACGGCCACATGCAAAAGAATAATAGATACTTGCCTAGGAAAAATTGTTTTTTTTTCTTATACATAATGACATTTGTCAGAGTGGTATATCTTTTACACATTGCCGGGGATCTGGAAGAAGCCTGTGATCGATTGCCCTCAAACCTTTTCCAGTCCATCGGTTCACAAGGGCCAGTTCAAGAAACCTCACCTGCAAAGATTTTGCTTTCTCATATCAGCACGGATTCTGTAAAATGGAGAACTTAAAGCTCTACTTCAATGCCTTGATTCTCCACATGCACAAGAAAATGCAATAGTTCCCAGGATAAACAGAATTTCAATCTGTTTCTACAACAAAATTCTGACATACATATTCATAGTTGATTGGAAGTTGGCTGCTTGAATCATTTTCTATCACTTCATTCAATCCATCAAAAATCCCCTAAATCAAATTCTACGTAACCACATAAACCATGCTGACCTGTTGGTCTCAAATTCTTTTAACTTGTTCTATTAGGATCTAGGACACAATCTGTCTCGGCACTTGTGAATAAAAGTTTCATTAGGCCTATGTAAGACATGCTCCAAGCCTCCAACTACCTAAGTCAGCGTCCCTAATTTTATCTTCAATCTGTTTCTCATTATAACTATATTTAAGGTCCAATAATATCTATAGAGCATAAGATCAGGAAATAATAATTAATAACAACTGTTTGCAGATGACTTTTTTATTTAGTTTAATTAATCTTTCCTAGAACCTTACAGTTATTTTATTAATTTTTAGCTAGGCAACTATCCTTCTTAGATCTTCCATTTCAATTTTGTTGCAACTAGTGTCTCCCATCCATTTCTTTCATTTATACATATTGGGATACATGATAATTCTAGCAGCATATATAAACGTAATCTTTTCAAGAAGTTATAGTATGCTTGGAAGAATCAGACCTATAAACAACACATTTAGCAATCGGAAAACTAGAAACAATTATCACAAGATCCTCAATGAGATTACGCAAGTCTCTTTTTCTGGTCGACCGTTAAGTAAGCAAGACACCACTTCAGAATCTTTCAAAGCCGACTAGGATAATTCTACGATTCAGAATTACTGGTAATAGACCTATAAAATTTGGTAAGGTGGAGCAATGAGGGGATATAACAAAAGCTCAAGCAACATACAGAAGCCCAAACTCTAGTCCAAGCTTATGTATGGCCCTGGACACTCGAACAACTTCAATTTTCACACAACATATAAATATTGAGGTTCCAAGACTGTAGTTATGCAACGAAAAATGAGTTCCTCATTACTTTGCAATCATCTTGAGATAGGCGACTAAATGATTTTGTAACAAGAAGACATCAACATAAAGTCTCAGCAATCTTCAACTCACAGTTAACATTTCTTTTTATGTTTAATGTTACTCTACTAAAGGAAGAAGAGGTTTGCTTAGACAGTACTGACAGAAAAAAGTTCAGAAAAACCAACCTGCTGTACGATTAAAGGCTCCCCCTCAAGACAAAGTGGTTCAGTCAATATCGTGAAAAAACCATTTCTGTTTCCATAAACAATATCCGTGAAGGGCCGATCACCCACCTACCATTTACATTACCAGTTTATTGTGCAATGAAATTATTAAACAAAAACAGGAAAAAAGGAAAAGGAACAAGAGCATATGATTAATCTTCTATATGGAATTCATTACCATGATCAGTCTAGAAGACTCAGAACCAAAGTGCTTTTCAATTTCTTCGGCAGTTCCAGCTGGCTTCTTATTCCCTGGATTAGATAAATAATCGAAGCAAACACACACAACATTAATTACTACTTTTCCAATGTCCAAATATAGGCACTGCCCCGTCATCTTGATCGATATCAAATGCTACCCATGATACATGAAATTCGAGGAATAATATAGTTAAATGACAGCTTTTTAGCTGATGAAATGAACTTACTATGCCTAATCACCTTTATCCCGATTGCATCCTCAAGAGCTTTAGCTTTCGTACCATCCGGGTCATACTCGTATAGTCCTAAAAATTTACAATATGATGGAAAACCAGCAGAAAATTGATCAAACAAAACTAACAACCCTTCAAAACAATGAAATTAGCCAAAAAAATATAAATAGGTTTGATCAAAATTACCGGCAGAGTTACTGAACACTGCAATATCATTACCAAACATCGATTTACATTGCTCTATGGATGATCCAAGGGGCTCCCACAAGCTCAAAGAGTAAGGAAGAGTAACAGTATTATCCTTATCAAAGACCACGCCTTTAAATCCTCTTTTCTTCAATTCACTCCAATCAATGTACCGTATATCAGGAACAGAAACATGTGGGATTGCCAAGTGCTTGTCTTTTGACAAAATTCCCACAGAAGAAGCAAGGCCTTCCAAATTAATTCTTTGCCCTAAGAAAGCTTTGAAATCTGTCCACCACATGTTTGATGAAATGTCCAAAAAATTATCTACCTCACTTTCTGGTTCCCTTTCACTCTCTCTGAATTTGGTTTTTGGGTTTTCAATGGAAGAGCAAAAACCTTGGCAAGATTTGGGGTTATCTTCATCTGGGTCTTTTCTTGGATAAGGATTCTGATTCTTTTCTTGATCTTCACTGCAACTGTTTGTTGCAGTAAAAGTGAAGAAACTATTGTTTATGCGGAGTTTTTTTGAAGGTTTTACAGAGAGATTCTTCTGGTTTTGGAGGTGGAGATTTGGGGAGAATAAATGTTTAGGGACAGGATAGTAGTAGCAAGTATGCCACGGAGCAATTGAAGTGGACTGCATAATCGGTTGGCACATAGATTTTTCTAGTATTTTTTTATTTTTTGGTAAAATTAATGAAACAGAGAAGATGGGGCTGGGTTTTCAAGAGAGGCCATTTTCTTGTATTTTCTTCTTGATGCTAATAATGTCAATTGTTGTGTTATTGTTTTATATGGATTTAGATCCTACGGCCTATGCCCAGCCCAATAAGAAAATGTAAATCCCAAATAAAGCCTAATAAAGTTCATTAGCCATTTGGCAGATTTCACAAACAGAGCAAAACTAGGGGAGTCCGTTGATAAATATTAATCCATATGATATCTATCATTTTTTGGGCGATTTTAATCTTCCTACAATTCAAATATTTCAATAATACCTTATTTTTCATTTTTCGATATGTAATAAATACGACATAATTATTGTCATTTATAAAATTTGTGTTATTAATTCTCAATTAATTAACATTCACATTAACCTAGATTTCATTTGATAAATCTTGAATTACATGAATCTAGGTTATTATAGATGAGTTTATTCATATTCATATATCTAAAAATTTTAATATTTGTTTAAATTTATGTACTAACAATTAATTTTTATTTATCAAATATAATATAAAAAGATTGCTCATTTATACTATTTTATCATTACAAAAAATTTGAATCATGAAAATTGAATTTTGAGGGCACAATTTTCTTCTCTTAAATTTTTATGTTAAATTTTATTTTCTTTCATTCGTCCAAGACTCATTCTAACAAATTGGTACCAAATATTACATCTAAATCGCTTATAAAATATTTTAGAATAATGTGTAATGCACGTTTAACTTTGACTAATTTTGTTAAATATTGCAAAGTTAAAACATAGATCCGGATTAAAAGGAAATAGGACGAAAATTTTGGAATTCCTACATTTAGTAAGTTACTACGCTCCATGTCAACTGTGTTACTGTGTACCTAACTCTCTGATAATCAGAATTATTAAATATTAGTTGAGTTGTCAGTTATAAGATGTGATATAGCCCCTTTTTTATTTGACTAAAAATCAGCTTTTTAAATAGATTTTGATAATATTTAGTACCCATTTGAGTTTCATTATAATTAGTTTTTGAAGGAAAAAAAAAAAAGGTATTTTGCAATAGTGATTTTTAAAGAATATGTGGTTAAAAGGGGAGAAAAACTTTAAATTTACGTGTAATAATAATTTATTAGAATATGTGTGGTTGTCAAAAAGAAAATGAAAAATGCATTTTAAAATTAATTGAGTCTAAACACGGGTTTAGTGAAATATATAATTGGAAAGTTGAATTTATTTATTTATTTTTTTTACAAACCCCAATCACAAACCAGTTTTTAGTTACCAATCCATGGTTGTTTGCTAAGACAAGATATTAGGAGTAACCCTATATGCAGGGCCAGTCCTATAATTGTCGGGGGCCCAAGGCGAATTCCACAAATTAGGCCTCGGCGAAATCTACGTAAATGCAAAATTTAACACTGTATTATGTGACATATTGCTAACTTAAAACTAACATTTAAACAACAACCAAATATATTATAGAAATGATTTATATTATAAAATAACAATACCAAAGATTTAATTATAGAGTGAAAGAACTTGTGCCAAGTGTGGAAGTGCAGATCATGAAATCGACACAATTGATTAAAAACTTATTATCAACTAAAATTAAACAAAAATATACATATATATTAAAATACGACTTTTTGTCCCTTTTAAAGCAGATCTAGAATGAAAGAATTTAAAATGTAGTAATATCTTCGCAAAGTTTTTGTACAAAAATAAGACAACGACATAGATTCAACAAATACAATCACATAAATATCTATCTTCACAAAATTTTTGTACAAAAATAAGACAACAACATAAATATTTATAGACACCCATTTATAAAATTCATCAAATCCCACACCATTTCCAAGAAAAAACTCCAAATTTAACCATTTTAGATCTTGTCTTCAATAAATTTACATCAAATCATTTGAGCTTTTTGGCCTTGTTTTGAAGAAAGAAAAATTGGGTTGGGTGGGGGGGGGGCCTAAAATGAGGCCCCATATGGTATTGGGCCTGAGGCGAGGGCCTCATTTGCCTCGCCTCAAGACCGGCTATGGCTATATGTAGTTAGCGATTGTAGTAGTCATTTTTATGTAGTAGTTTATTGTTTGATGCATTGATTGATAGCAATAGTCATTTTTATGTGACAGCTTGTTATTCGAGGCAACACAACTAAATGAAATTAATGCCTCAAACAAGAAGTTACCAGATAAGATGATTACTGCGATCATTGACTATAAATAGCAATATTCAGACATTAGTGACTAATAATTGGTCTTTACATCATCATTCTTGCCAAGCCTTTCGTTACCAGTCACTATTTGGTCACTAAAACCCTTATAACAAGCGCGCGCGCACAAAAAAAAAAAAAAAGGCGAAGTTTCTTCCTGCTGAGGTTTTCAATGACAACATATTGCTTGGTTGATGAAATCGGCCATCAACAACTAATTTTTGGTCGCTAAAAGAATAAAAATTAGGATCTCTTGATCAATCAAAAATATTACGAACTGTTATTTGGTCAATGAAAGTGTCTTATAACAACCTACATTTTTTTGTAGCATACCCAACTTCATCATTTTTTCTTTATTTACATACACAGACAACTATATTTTTATTCCTACTGTACTCTCGTAATTACGTACAGACACATATCTTACATATATATAATTATTCTTATATTTTATATATTGTTATTGGGTTAATTTCACAAACGGTCACTGAAATTTAAAACTTTCAATAACGGTCACTTAAGTATTGGGACGCTTTCAAAAACGGTCACTGAAGTTTAAAAAGTTTCTGAAACGGTCAATGAAGTTGAAAAACACTTTTTAAAATTTTTTTGTTACATTTGCGGCAATTTTTCAGCTACTTCCAACCATCGATATCATCGGATTTGATACCGTTGGAAAGCCCACAACGTCCTCTTCAATTACCACTCAAAATCTCTCCGTAACACCAAGGAATTTGATAGAAAAATCACCGCAAAATTCGCCCCAAAAAATCTAAAAATCTGCCTTGGGCGACTTTTACGGCAATTTTCCAACGACTTTCGACCACCAAGATTGCCGAATTTTGTTACCGTTAGAAAGCCCACAATATTCTCTTCAATTACCATTCAAAATCTCTCCCAAACTCCAAAGGATTCGGCCGGAATAAACCCGCAAAGTCGGCGTCCCAAAAAGGCGAAAATCTGGGATGCCAACTTTGTGAGTTTATTCCGATCGAATCCTTTGGAGTTTTGAGGAGATTTTGGGTGCTAATTAAAGAGGACATTGTGGGTTTTCCAATATATCAAAATCAGACTATTTTGGTGGTCGGAAGTTG
Source organism: Olea europaea var. sylvestris (assembly GCF_002742605.1). NCBI lineage: Eukaryota > Viridiplantae > Streptophyta > Magnoliopsida > Lamiales > Oleaceae > Olea > Olea europaea. Next base: position 18,199,711 of record NC_036257.1, on the reverse strand, counting down.
TCAAAAAATCGCCACAAAAGTCTACCAAAAATCTAAAAATTTGGGCAGATTTTTGCCTTTTCGGGTAGCCAATTTTGTGGGTTTATTCCAACCGAATCCTTTGAAATTTTGGGGAGATTTTTTGTTGTAATTGAAGAGGACATTGTAGGCTTTCCAACGGTATCAAAATCCGATGGTATCGATGGTCGGAAGTGGTCTAAAAATTACCGTAAAAATAACTCAAAAATTTTTAAACTTTAGTGACCATTTTTGAAAACATCCCAATACTTAATTGATCGTTACTTTAGTGACCGTTTTGCAATTTTTCTGTAAGTTCAGTGACCGTTTGTGAAATTAACCCCATTGCTATTAGATCATCACCAATGCTAACCTAGCTCCTTTTAAAAATTTCTTCTCAAATTAAATAATATAGATTTGACCTAATGTAGAGAATCTTCTTAAACTTAAATATTTATTCACTTTTCAAAATTTTAATATCTTTTGTAGTTGCAATGTGTCCATCAGTCCATACAATTCGTTGTGTCGAGTAAATATCTATTTACATCGAGATATGTAATATTAAATCGTGAGAATTGGAAATTAGGTTCAGTTTATATATATATATATATATATATATAAGCTTTATGAAATTTGCAAAGGGGATATAAGCAAATAAAATAAAGATAAAAAGACGTGACAAAACCACCAAAGCAACTGGTGTAAGGTTCGATCGTGCCTAGAACACAATGACAAATTTTATGTTCTGGAAATGATTGGAATCCACCAACGAAATCAAGTTTGACCGCTTCATATCTAACGACCACAGGAGGAAAAAATAAAATAAAAATTAAACCGGCAACATTAAGATTAGTCATTCTAGACTTTATTTTTTATATTTTATTTTATTTATTTATTGGATTAGACAAAATTAAAGAATTTGTACATCATTTTTCAATCTACCGTCGTATAACTTTTGATTTCTGCATTATTTCCTTTTAAAGATGCACCATTTTTGTGCTTATGCTTAAAACTTTCCGAGGTGTTTCGATTCCAATTCGATATTTATAATGTAGGACAATATTAAGTAGTATAATAAATTATATTAATTTGACTTCTTTTTAGTGTTAAAAATTGTAAGTTTTGTTTGCATATCTTGGATTAATGACGTGGTATAGAAAGAATAAGATTGTATGGAAAAGGAAGCAGTGTCAAAAGAAATAATTTTTCGGGGTATTTGTTTTCGAAAAAAAGTAAAAAATGCGTTTTTCGGTTCTCTGGATAATTTTGTTATATTTAGTAAATTTGATTTTTTATTTCGTTTATTGTGGATTAATTCTGAACATTAATAATTTTAATTTTCGTCATTTCCTAGAGTTTAGTTGTTATTCAAAATTTGATTATTTCTTTAAATATCAATTGAATTTGATTTTATTTAATAAATTTTTTGAGAAGTTTCTTTCATTATTCTTTTTTTTTTTTTGACATCCATGAACGAATTAACAAGTTTGAATTTTCATGAAATATTGTTTCCTATAAGCTTTCGCCACGTCAATTAATGTACATTCGTCCGAAGAAAACAGAAAAATAATAGTCAAAAATTAATTTAAACCGAATAATTAAAAACATTTTCAAATTAAAATCAAGAACGCGTTAAAGAGGATATGTCAACCTCTGATGTCTTAACTATTCGCTACCACCAAATGTGCATCCATCAAACTTAGCTGTATACAGTTATTTATAATCTCCCTTCCTCGGAAACTCCTTTGTTACATGTCAACTATGTCTAGCTTTATGTTACCTATATAAAGCCTTGATCACAAAATATCAAACAAACAATTCCTTCTGTCTCAAGATTTCCTTCTTTCTCTATAAACCCTAAAAATGTCGTTCTCGAATTGTGCTAGGGCTCTTAGGCTCTCAATATTCATGACTTTTTTGTTAGCCGCCATGGCCGGTAACTTCTTCCAAGATGTCGATATCAATTTTGGTGGTCCACGCGCTCAAATACTCGATGGTGGCCAAGTTCTCACATTGTCCCTTGATAATAGTTCGGGCTCGGGATTTCAGTCCAAAAATGAGTGTCTATATGGAAGATTTGACGTGAAGCTCAAGCTTATACCTAATAATTCAGCTGGCACTGTCACCACATTTTACGTAAGTCTGATAATTACTTTTTGTTTATAAGCATACATAAATATAAGATAGTTCAACGTGGTATTAGTGTATTAGAGCATATGTCGAAACAGTATGTTTGTTCTAACAACTAAAACCTTTTAAACAATTTTCAACAAATTTAAATCAATGAAATTATCAATTTAATTTGACTTAATTTGTTCAAACCAGATGGTCATATAATTTAGCAGCTAAATATTTATTTCATTAATTTGCAGTTATCATCTCCAGCTGGTCCTGCCCATGATGAGATAGATTTCGAGTTCTTGGGAAATGCTTCTGGTCAGCCCTATACAGTCCACACTAATATTTATGCCCAAGGGAAAGGTGATAGGGAACAACAATTTCGCCTTTGGTTCGACCCAACATCAGCCTATCATACCTACACCATTCTCTGGAACCCACTGCGAATAATGTAAGCCGTTCTTTTTTCTTAAAATTTTCTCGATCATAAAAATGTCGTAAACTTTTTCCCTCGACCGTACAAATGTATTTTTGGTCTATTAGGCATTCTGAACGTATAATAATCACATAATAATCCTAGATTTATAAGGGATTATTTAACAAGGCGTTTTCTATAAGACTACAAACTTAGATGCTTGAGGCTTAGCCCTGTTTAGTTTAGATACAAATCAAAATTTTAGTAGATTTTGATAAAAGTTGATAAAATATGTGATCGAACTTAAAGTTGTAGATGAGTAGATCCGATGAAATGTGTAATTAAAATTAAATGCTAATTTTGAATTGGATTTTAATCAAAGTTGTTAGTGTTTGGTGAGACCAAACAGTGGCTTACTATGAAAAACTGTTGCTACAAGTGGATTTAAATTTTATATTGAGGGTGAACCACATTGAACATGTGTGCTAGCTTATATAATCCGTGACAATTTTATTTGATTTTTCAGTTTCTTGGTGGACAACATCCCTATTAGGGTTTTTAACAACTACGAGGCAAATGGAGTTCCATTCTTAAAGAATCAAGCCATGAGAGTATATGCAAGTTTATGGAATGCCGACGACTGGGCAACCCAAGGCGGACGAGTGAAGACAGACTGGACAGAGGCGCCATTCACTGCCTCTTACAGGAACTACAATGCCAACGGCTGTGTTGTCAGCGCATCGGGAAATTCTTGCAACGGAGTTTTGAACAATCAGCCATGGCAAACTCAGGGACTCGATGCCAATGGCAGAAACAGGATTCGTTGGGTCCAAGAGAGTTACATGATCTACAATTACTGTGCTGATGGAAAAAGGTTTCCTCAGGGACGTCCCAAGGAATGCAGACTTCCCAGGTTCTAGGAACATGAAATATTGGACCTTGTCTCATGGATATTTGATCATTTTCCAAGTTAATTTCTTCATTCTTTAATTGCACAAACTAAATATTTGAGTCTTGGGAATAATTTATACTTGTTTTTCTGAAGAAAAAGAAACATTGTGCTGCAGAAATTGTTTCTTTTTTGAATTTTATGTATGGAAGGATTTTACCTCTTAATTGGGTGGTGATGGAGTAAGACTTGTTTGTTATGATTTCTATTTGCAGAAGGAACAGAAAGGATACTCGTTTCTAATAATTTTCAATATTCCAGCATTTCACTCTCATGTGGCCTAATTTATTACATTGATAGTGCGAACGCGCTATCTATTTATTGTATTTATTGAACTTTTGTTTGTGGAAAGTTAGGCTTATGTCTCACGTCTCGCTTGTCAATAAGACCCTGAGGAACAAATTTCCATCAGTTGAATAATCAACAAATGGAGGATTGGTTGTTTGCTAATTTCATAAGTATGAATAATTAAGTGGAAGCTATAAATTGTACTTCTAGGCATAGTTTTCATGATTTTAAAGTGGCTCCCGAAAAATTCTTTACACGAATAAAAAAAAAAGAAAAAAGAAAAAAGAAAAAGAAAAGGGGTCAAGACTCTCTTACTGAAGGAAGTTTTCGCAACTCGCGGGGTTAGCGAAGCAACGAAGATTGTCCAAAACAAGGGTTTTCCATGTCTTGTCAGGCTCATTTGCCCCTAACTACAATTTTGGTTTCACGTTGCAATATTTGAGAAATAAAAATATGATACGAATCTATGTGATATAATTGATTTTAATATAAAATTTTAATGAATAATGGAGATATGGAGAGGAAAAGAGCGCACAAATCGGTGTAGCATATTAATTTTATAAAAAGAATAATATATTATGCTACTAAGAATAATATAACAATGAAAAAAATTCAAAAAATTACTTAAAAAGTATAGGAACGACAAAATGACTAAGAAAATAAAATAGAAGAAAGGGATTCTAAAACATCTTTTATTTCATATTTTCATTTCCCAATAATAAAAACGAAAACCGTATCATCTTTCTTGGTAGAACTCAGTTGAATGGTACGATAATGCAATGACTCGACGTTTTGTACAGGTCAACGAACAAGCTAAATTTTATTAGTATGCCTTTAACAACCTCTAGTGGTTTGATTTAACAATTTATTTTGTTATGTTATGCACGATTAAAGATTCAATGTTAGTACAAGATAAAAAAAAAAAAAAAATCTCATCTAATGACTATTAACTATTAAGATTTGTTAGAGAAGTAGTTCAAATCCACATATATTGATTTTATATTTCAATATTTAATCGAACTGAGATATAATCAGTCTTGTAAATATCCCAAATATATCTATCACGAGTTACATAGTGTGGCCAGATTCTTTCAATCAATAATAATTTCAATTAACCCACTGATTGAGATGCTGGCCAGACGTATGCTCGGTCAAAACTTCATGGGAACCCACGAATTCACACATGAAAGCTGTCATGGAAGTGCAGTGGGTTGGACTCTTTGGAATTTTCTATAAGAAATTTTGTTTGGCAAAATTCCCATTAAAGCATTCGTAATTGTTTAAAGGCATGTTTAATAGAAATTTTATCAATGAAATTATGGATTTTAGCAGATTTATAATGAAAAAGAGAGCTGGAGAAATAGATTGCAATTGGTAAATAAAGTGCAATCGGATTTGGGTGTAAGGATTATGAAGGATTTTGATAAATAGATGGGGCCGTTGATTTACTTTAATTCAAAGATCGAAATTATTTATCAATTTCTTTTGTCAAATACAATGGTAGGAAGAGAGAGAGAGAGAGAGGCATTAGGGAAAATGTCTTCAATTTTTGACCTAATGCAATTCGGTGGATCAAGGAATAATTCTACCAAATTCCTTTCTTCTTCAAATTGTGACTCTTTGGCATCTTTTTCTCCAATTCAAATAAGAACCACAAGTTAATTTTGATAATACTAATTTTAAAACATTAAAAAAATGATAGTTTTATTTTGGCCGTTATTTAGGAAATTCGTACAAAAATGTATCGATAGAAAGACAAGATTCATTATAGTAGTTAGTTAATTCTAGGATTGTATAAACGTGTTACATGAATTTAACATTTTTAAAAAGTGTTTTCAAGAGAAATAAATAATCAATTGAAAAAGGAAACAAAGTACCATAATCAAGTCGCATAAAGCAAAGTTCCAACGACATTTGATCGCCCCCCAGCACAAATCGAAACATTTAGAATGCTCAATCTACACCTTTAACTATACCAAAAACAAAAACATATAAATAGCCTATTCAACTCGTCGAAAAACGTTTGTAACTATATTAACAATTCTCGAATAAGCATTGAAAATATTAGAGGACATGGCGAATGCCTTTCTTGCAAGTCCCCGAGCACTGCCAAATTCTTGATCCAAGGGCAAATTTATGTCACCGTGAAGTTGAATTTTCTTTATTTTTTAAGTATCTTACTTGACACAGCACCATCTGCAGGAAGCAACGTGTAAACGCATCTTCTTTGGCGCTTTCATTGTGAGAAGCAACTAAGAATTCATTAAAATATTGGACAAATTCCAGATATCAACTAGGGAATTTTCCAAAAGTCATACCATTACGCGTAAACTTCTATTTCTGAAACCAGCTAATTGGCTAACTCACTAAATTATTCTGTCCAGCTCAAATACGCTGTCCGGTCTCAACACAGAAACTTCCTTCTGATCAAGATCAACCTCCATGTTACCCTACCCCACCCCACCCCACCTCACAAAATCATATATATATGGAGGCTCCATTTCAAAATTTACTCATAACAAAAACACCTTCACTCTTCCTCCCTTTCTCTCCTTCTCTCTAGCTACATTTCTTTTTCAGCTACAAAAATGGCAACATTTTCAAATTCCAAACTTCTATTGAATCTGGGAGTTGTTTTAGTTTCTATTGTCATGACTTCTTTGGTGACCCCTTCTGCTGGTAGCTTCTACAGGGATGCTGATATAAACTGGGGTGATGGTCGAGGTAAGATAATGGAGGGTGGCAGGCTTCTAACGCTCTCCTTAGACCAATATTCTGGTTCTGGATTTCAGTCCAAGAATGAGTACCTGTTTGGAAGGTTCGATATGCAACTTAAGCTTATTCCTGGAGACTCTGCTGGAACTGTAACCACATTTTTCGTAAGTGCTCAATTTTTCCTTCACTCACCACCACCCCTCTTTTTTTGATATCCATTATTGAATTGTTTGTTTATTTTGTTGTGCAGTTAGCGTCTCAAGGACCTGGTCACGATGAAATTGATTTCGAGTTTCTAGGCAATGCATCTGGACAACCATATACTGTTCATACCAATGTGTATTCTCAAGGAAAAGGGAACAAGGAACAACAATTCCATCTCTGGTTTGATCCAACATCAGCTTACCACACCTACTCCATCGTTTGGAATTCTCAACGAATCATGTAAGTCAATATACAAAGCCCTTAAGTGTCCCTTTCATTGATCTTCAAACAGTAAGAAAATTAATAATAATTCTCTTGGTTATGAATTTCAGTTTCTTGGCGGACAACATTCCTATCAGAGTATTCAACAATCACCAGGCAATTGGCATTCCATTTCCTACAAACCAGCCCATGAGAGTATACTGTAGCTTATGGAATGCAGACGATTGGGCGACACAAGGTGGAAGAATCAAGACTGACTGGACAAAAGCTCCTTTTGTTGCCTCTTACAGGAATTTCAATGTCAATGGCAATATCTGTGCATCTGGATCGAACGTTGGATCTTGTGCTTCCAAGTCTGTTGATTCCTCTAATTCTGGGACTTGGCAAACTCTAGAATTGGATGCAAAGGGAAGAAATAGACTTCGTTGGGTACAACAGAAACACATGATTTATAATTATTGTGCTGATGTTCCAAGGTTTCCTCAAGGCTTATCTGCAGAATGCAAGCGTTCAAGATTCTGACAATAGTGTGCACTGTTTCATATTTCAATTCTTCTGTCATGAAAATGTCTATAGAAATTAATTCTTTTATTCTTATATTCGTTTATTCAAATGTAATGTTGTATTGACTATTGATTTTAATAATGGGAAACAAATTTGATGTCTTTATTGAATGCTTTTCTCAGCTTATATTCTTTATTAAATGACTAGCATTTATTATTACCATTTGCTATACCATACTGGCATTTGTTATTCATTATTTAACTGTTTGATTATTATCACTCAAGCTCTTAATTTATGTATTTTAGGATTCAATTGACTCGATCATCATCGAGAAAAGAGTCACAAGTAGTGTTTGATTTGGAGAAGTCTTGGATTACTATTTACTTTGAGATTAATCATAGGATTATTTTCATGTGATATCTTTATTTCTTATTCATTGGTAGAGTTGTTTAATTTTTATCACAAGTAAAGGACAAACATATCTAACATAAAATTCGTTAGGTTATGGCAAATTTAACGAAAAAAAGAAAAAAGAAAAATAGATAGTTAGATTCAATGTCAAAATTAAGCTCTTGAAATTTTTTTCACAAATAATAGTAGGATGCAAATAACTCAAATAAGAAATAACTTAACAAACAACTATAAATAGATCATAGAAAAAAAAAAAAAAAAAAAAACTCATGGAGTCATGTTTCTATCAACGTTTATGATACGTGAAGATGGGAATTATTGATAGTAAGTGATGACATCTGTTAGTAGAAAGAGGTCCAACCAGAGAAGGTGATGTAGATTTTCTACGTTTTCTACTTCTTACTACACGAGGAATCTTTCAAATGAAGAGAAAACATGATACAGAGAAATGGTAGTTGATATATTTAAAAGATATGAACAAAATATGTTGTTTTTATTGCAAACTGTTTAGTACAAAAAAATAGTTCGAACTAATTTGGTGATCAACGAACTAAAGATCAGAAAAACCTTGGTATTAAGAAGAAAGGTCGTTAACAAGTAATTATAATATAATTAAGATAAATGCTTTGGTTGATTTAGAATTCATATTGAGAAAGAAAAGAACAATGGATAGAGATGCAAGAAATTAAAGGAGTTAATAAAGAGAAGAACATGGCAACAATGTTTCATAAAGAATTATTATCCTGGTATATAATTCATTTAGTATTTCATGGAAACAATGACAAGATTTGTTGAGTATCATGAATGAAATGATAAGAGTGTTATGCCTATAAATTGCATGGCATACGCGTGATGCAATGTCCTTCATTGGCCAACGTGACATTGACTATTTAATTGATTGGACTTCTTTAATTAAAAAATTGTATTTGGGCTTGAACTTTGCCCATTTCACAAAACTCATTTGGCCCAATTCAATTTTTTTATATATGGATTCGCTTCACACTTATGATATATCATTCTAACCCTAACCAAAACCCCCTCTCCTGTGTCTTGCACTATCATATTATTTTTCATCGGGCCGTTGACTTAATCGTCAAAGTGCAAATGATTGTCGGAAATTTTCTCGGCAGATGACCTTTGCATTCTAACGGAGTGTTCAATGTGCAGGTGGGTCCATGTGGAGGGGCCGTGGTGGGGATTCTGTTAGTCCATTTTTTGAGGTCAACAAAAAGTATTTGGATGGATAGAGATAAATATAATATTTCCTTATATAAATTATTATCTTTGAAAAGGTACAGTATATTTTTCTCTTTAAAGACCTAGGAATTTCTCATGCTACCACTGCTTTAGGTGAGTGTATATTGTATAAATCTACAAAAGTTCTATGCGAGAGTTCCAAGATTTTCCTGCAATCCCTTCATGTTTTCTATGTTAAGGCTCAAGTTTGAGGGAAATCATAATTGTAGACATGGCCATGTTTTTTTACTTTATTTATAAAACTTATATCTTTATATTTAATGCCACGTAATATTACTTCATCACTGGTAAGTTGATATGAGTCCTTTACTCATCTTGGTAGTGGGTGGGATTGCAGGGTTGAGAAGAAGATATGAGACTTGATAACTGTTAATTATTTGTGGGTTGTCTCACATGATTCTTAGCTTCGTGGGCCTCTGTAAATTGGGCCAAATGCTCCACCGGGTTGCTGTGGTTATTTCAAGTTTGATAAAATCGTGTTTTGATAAAAACGCCTCTTCGAGAATTAAAATTAGCCGTACACGTGGCTAAGTCTCTGCCCTCTGATTGTTTGGATGAATACAGATACTTACACACTGGGTCTTGGCTTTTTCATTCATATTCTAGAGAATTCTTTGTGTCTCTTCGTCTTACTCTCTGTCCTTCGTTTTTTGTGTGAAAACTAAGGTTTGGCTATGTTAGATGAAATCGATCTTTGTGATTGATAATATTCTGTTATTTGTGTAGAGAAATGGTTGTTTTGTGCGACATGTGAGAGTGATAGCAGTTTTGTGTTGTTGTGTCAAAAGGCAAGAAAAAACTCGAAGAAATTTCCAATTTCTTCGTACATTTGTACACGGTTCTTGTTCGTTATTAGTGGATCTAGAGCTTAATCTCGTGAGAGATGCTCAACGAGTGATTAGGTTGCAAAATCGAACACTAGACCCTTTTAAAAGGGCAAAACATATCCTGTGTTAATTTTCTTTAATTTCTGCAGTTCTTTAATGGTTTTTCCTAGGATCGATCCAAATGTTTTAAGTTTTAAAACATAACAGTGGTATCAGAGCCAGTTTCTTGATTTTTTTCTTAATTTTTTCTTCTCTCGAATTTCAAATCTATTATTTTTGGAACCCTAGGTTCAAGTTTTGTTAAAAAGTTTTTTTTTAAACTCTGAATTTTTTTTGTTAACTGGGTTGGATTGCGTACAAAACTTGTAACTAAAGATTCGAAACCCTTCCTTAGTTGAAATCAGTTGGTTTTCTGTAAATGAAATTGAAAAATTCGATCCTCAAGTCCTGCTCCTTTATTTTTTGAATTTTTCTGAGTTGACTCATAATTGTGTTCAACTGGTTGCCCTAACTCGTACTGAGTTTGGCGAGTTGAGTTAAATCGCAACTGAGTTTCAACTGGGTGTTCTAACTCGTACTGAGTTTGGCGAGTTAAGCTGACTCGCTTCGATCCCTGCTGAGTTGACCCCGAGTTCTGAAAATACATTTATCTGTGCAGTGTGCAGTGTAACCTGGTTCCTTCCTGGCTTAAGTATGATCACTCCTAAACTGGAATTTTAAGATTTCAGTTTCATGATATAATTCTGACCCTCTTTTTTCATTTAGACAGTGTTCTAGTTAATCGTGAAGCCTGTAAATAAGGTAGTTAAATTCAGAAAATAAAATTGTCTTGTTGTTTATCTTACTTACCTGAATCACTTATACTGTATATTGCATAATTGCATGCTATTCAATTATATTTGTCATCATGTCCACTTCATATAAGTTAGACATAGAGACATGGAATGGTACTGGAGATTTCACTCTCTGACGCCAGAAGATGAGAGCCCTCTTACTGTAGCAAAGATGTGCTGCAGCCCTAGATGGGTCATGGGCTGTTGAAATTAGTGCATATAGGAGGAAAGAATTAGATGACATTGCATGGAGTACTATTTTTCTTCATCTATCAGACAATGTAATTAGAAAAGTAGGAGAAACTGCCTCTGCAGAAGCCAATTCTGCTGAGACTCTATGGACAAAATTAGAAACTTTTTACTTAACTAAGTCCATGCCTAATAAATGTTACCTCCTCAGGCAATTTTACAATTTCATATTCGATCCCTCTTCTGGCCTAGAAGAAAATTTAGATAAATTCACTAAATTGATTCAGGACTTAGATAACTCTGATGAGGAGATCTCTAGTGACCAACAAGTAGTTGCCTTATTAAACTCTCTAAGTGAGAAATATAAAGACATTAGAAATGCTTTAGAATATGGGGAGCAGACTCTTACAGTAGATATCATAACTGCAGCCCTTAGAAATAAGGAACTTGAAATGAAAATCGAGGCAAAAGACTCTAAGTTTGGTGAAGGGCTATATATGAAAGAGAAATTGAATCAAAATAAGAAATAGATCGAGTACAACTTTAATTCAACCAAGAAAGGAAAATTTCAGAGTAATAGAAATAGAGATAAGAACAAAAATCAAGTAGAACCAAAGAACTAGATCAGAAAATGCTATTACTGTGGCAAAACTGAACACTTGATAAAGAATTGCTTTAAGAAAATCTTAGATGTGAAAGATAAAAACAACACTGATGATTCTGCAACAGCAGCCTGCAATAATGAAACTGATATTCAGGGGGTTGTTCTTGTGAACACCTAAAGGAGGGATTCAAAAGAATAGGTCCTAGACTCTGGTTGTAACTTCCATATGTGCCCCACTAAAGAGTGGTTTTCTGAGTTTCTCAATTTCAATGGAGGATAAATTCAGATGGGCAATGACATGAGTTGTCAAATTAAGGGCATTGGGAAGATAAAATTGATGTTAACTGAAAATTATACCCTTGAATTAGAAAATGCTAGATATGTTCCTGAATTGAAAATGAATCTAATCTCCCTGGGAGAATTGGATGAAAAATATAACATCACTATACACAAGAGTCTTCTGAGATTATTTTTAGGAAACATATGTGTTATTTCCTCTTCAAAAATAAATGGCATTTATACAATTTCTGCTGAACAAGTAATAAGTCATTGTACCACGGCCTCAAATCATGTTTCTGATAAGTCATTAATTTGGCATAAAAGATTGGGGCACATTTTAGAGAAAGGTCTAATCATTTTAAACAAACTTAGATGTTTTGGAACTGATAATATTGAAAAATTAGACTTTTGTGAAAATTGTACTGCTGGAAAACAGAAAAGACTGCCTTTTAAAACTGGAATCCCTAAATCCACTTCAATCTTGGATTACTTACATGCTGATCTGTGGGGTCCAGCATCAGTAAATATATTTAGTGGATTTAGGTTCTATCTACTGATAGTAGATGACTTTTCAAGAAAAATATGGACTTTTCTCTTAAAACAAAATTCTAATACTTTTTTGATTTTCAAACAATGGAAGTCTATGATTGAAAATCAAACGAACAAGAAAATCAAAGCACTGAGGACTGATAATGGACTTAAATTTTGTAACCTTGAATTTAATTAATTTTGTAAAGAATTTGGAATTCTTAGACATAGAACTGTAACATACACACCTCAGCAAAATGGAGTTGCTGAGAGAATGAATAAGACTCTTTCGGAAAAAGTTAGATGCATGTTGTACAGTTCTGGTCTCCCTAAGTTTTTCTGGGGTGAAGCCCTAAATACTGCAACTTTTCTAATAAATAGAAGTCCATCTAGTGCTATTGATTGTCAAGTCCCTGAAAAGTTGTGGTATGGAAAAACACTTGACTATAACAAACTCAAAGTGTTTGGATGTGCAGCCTATTCTCACAAAAATGAAGGCAAACTAGAGCCTAGATCCCAAAAATGTGTTTTCTTGGGATATGGGGAGGAAACAAAAGGTTATAGGCTGTGGGTTAAAGAACAAAATGGTTTTAAAGTCATAATAAGCAGAGATGTAATTTTTAATGAAAATGACATGCCTTGTATCAAATCTGGAGACCCTAGAACTCTTGAATATGCACCTGTTAAACAAACCATCATGGAAACTCAAACACAGAATGCTGTAAATCAAGATGATAATTTTGAGGTGGAGCTTGTTGAATCTGAAATAAGTAATGAGCATGATGAATCTGAAATGAAGTTGAAATATCATATAATACTCTTACTGATTACCAGTTAACTAGAGATTGGGAAAGAAGAATTATAATTCCCTCCAGCAGGTTTAATAGTGAAGAATTTGTCACTCTATTTTCTGCTTTTGATTCTTTAAATTCAAAACCTACATCCTTTGATAAAGCCATTAAATGTCCTGATTCTAAGCTTTGGAAGGAAGCCATGAATGAGGAAATGGATTCACTTGTTAAAAATAAAACTTGGATTTTAGTTAATAGACCTAAAAATCAAAAGGTTGTAGACTGTAAATGGATTTTTAAAATAAAAGAAGGTGACTCAAATACAGAAAATAAGAGGTATAAGGCCAGACTTGTGGCCAAAGGTTTCACTCAAAGGGAAGGAGTGGATTACAATGAAATATTTTCCCTAGTTGCCAAATATACTACAATCAGAATCTTATTGGCTCTAACTACTCACTTTAACTAGGAATTAGAACAACTTGATGTTAAAACAACATTTCTAAATGGTGACCTTGATGAGATTATATACATGAATCAACCTAAAGGATTTGAAGTAAAATCTAAATTAGATAAAGTTTGTCTGTTAAAGAAATCACTTTATGGGCTTAAACAAGGCCTTAGACAATGGTATTTGAAATTTAATTCTTTTGTGCAAACTTTAGGCTTTGTGAAAAGCAACTATGATTCATGTTTGTTCTATGAAGGTTTAGGTGGAGCTGAATCTATATATCTCCTATTTTATGTTGATGATATGTTGCTTGCTTGTTATGATAAAATTGAGATTGAATTTGATAAATCAAAGTTAAAATCAGAATTCGAAATGAAAGATTTAGGACAAGCTAAAAGAATCCTTGGAATGGAGATAGATAGAGACAGGAATAACTACATACTAACACTAAAACAAGGGTCCTATGTGTAGAAAATTCTTGAAAAATTTTCTATGTTAGAATGTAAACCTGTCACTCTTCCAATTGCTAATCATTTTAAGTTGTCAAATGAACAATCACCTAAAACAGATGATGAACTAAGGAGAATGGAGAAAATACCTTATGCCAACACAATAGGTTCCACAATGTACCTCATGGTTTGCACCAGGCCTGACCTAGCATATGGAATTAGTGTATTAAGTAGGTTTATGACTAATCCTGGTGAAACACATTGGCTTGCCATGAAATGGATGTTAAGGTACTTGAAAGGATCATCTGATTTAGGATTAATGTACAAAAAGGGCAATGAAGAGATAAAACTGAAAGGATATACAGACTCAGATTTTGCTGGTGACTTAGATAAAAGAAGATCTACTTCTTCTTACATTTTCACTTTGTGTGATGGCTGTATAAGGTGGAAGTCACAGTTGCAAAAATTAGTTGTCTTATCTTCTACAGAAGCAGAATACATTGCAGCATGTGATGCTGTTAAAGAAAACATTTGGCTGAGAGGCTTAATTAATGAAATTGGTTTTGCAAACAATTCTGTTAGTATATATACAGATAATCAAAGTGTCATACACCTTAGTAAAAACCCTATATATCATGATCGAACTAAACATGTAGACATAAAATTTCATTTTGTACAAAATATGATAGAAAAATGATTGATAAAGTTGGTTAAAATTCCCACAGAATTTAATCCTGATGACTTGGGCACTAAGGTGTTGCCTCTAAATAAATTTAAGAATTATTTGAAAATTCTGAATGTCACATGATATGATAAATTCAGAACTTGTAATAAGTTTATGTTGATAAGGTTTAACTAATTTTTCATTTTACAAGTACTTTGAGCAAATGAACTCAAGTTGATGTAGTATCTAGATCCTTTAGTAAAGAATAAGAATCAGTTCAGCAATGTGGAGATTGTTAATTATTTGTGGGTTGCCTCACATGATTCTTGGCTTCGTGGGCCTCTTTAAATTGGGCTAAATGCTCCACCGGATTGCTGTGGTTATTTCAAGTTTGATAAAATCGTGTTTTGATCAAAATGCCTCTTCGAGAATTAAAATTAGCCGTACACGTGGCTAAGTCTCTGCCCTCTGATTGTTTGGATGAATACAAATACTTACACACTGGGTCTTGGCTTTTTCATTCATATTCTAGAGAATTCTTTGTGTCTCTTCGTCTTACTCTCTGTCCTTTGTTTTCTGAGTGAAAACTAAGGTTTGGCTGTGTTAGATGAAATCGATCTTTGTGATTGATAATATTCTGTTATTTGTGTAGAGAAAGAAATGGTTGTTTTGTGCAACCTGTGAGAGTGATAGCAGTGTTGTGTTGTTGTGTCAAGATGCAAGAAAAAGCTCGAAGAAATTTCCAATTTCTTCGTACATTTGTACACGGTTCTTGTTCGTTATTAGTGGATCTAGAATTTAATCTCGTGAGAGATGCTCAACGGGTAATTAGGTTGCAAAACCGAACATCCGGGCCCTTTTAAAAGGGCAAAACATATCTTGTGTTAATTTTCTTTAATTTCTGCAATTCTTTAATGGTTTTTCCCAAGATCAATCCAAATGTTTTAAGTTTTAAAACATAACAATAACGAGTAATTAAACTAAGGCCCCTGCTGCAAGAACAGGGCCATGTATCATAAGGGGCCAGCTTGGCCCCCTGTGATAGGTTGGGGGCAGACATGCTCGGTGCTTAGTGATACGGGCTCCTGTATCAGGGACCTCTCTTAAACTAAGGAGCTAGAGAGGGGGAGGATTTATTATTATTATTTTATTTTATTTTATTTTTCCTTCAAGTTTGGCGACTATTAAAATCATAAAATATGCGGTTATCATTACTTGTTTACAAGCGACGAATTAATTGTTGTAGAAAAAGTAAGTTTTGAAATAAATTATTAATTTATTTTGGAACGTTAGGGAAAAGTAAATTACTATCTTGAGCGGCAGCATGAAATTTCAAGGAAACAAAGAGTTTCTGATGAATATATTGCTTCAAATAATATACAAATTTTAGGTATCAATTGGGCCGTCTCAACCTGGGAAGTTTCCAAAGGGACATAATTTACGCGTAAACTTGTATTTCTGAAACCAGCTTAGGCCAACTCCTATAAAAATTCCATACCAGCACACATTCACTGTCCTCACTCTTGTGGAAGCTTCCTTGGGAGCAAGGTCAACCCCCACCCCCACCCCCAACACTCCACCCTCAAACTATATATATATATATATATATATGGAGACTTCATTTCCAAATTCATTCATCATAAAAACACGTTCTCTCTCTTTCTCTCTCTCTATCTACGTTTTTATTTCGCCAACAAAAATGGCTACTAACTCAAGAGCTTTGTCGAATCTGGCAGTTGTTTTAGTTTGTATTGTCATGGCATCTCTTGTGACACATTCAGCTGGTGATTTCAACAGGAATGTTGATATAAACTGGGGTGATGGGCGGGGTAAAATACAGGAGGGTGGCAGGCTTCTAACACTCTCCCTCGACCAATATTCCGGTTCTGGATTTCAATCCAAGAATGAATACCTGTTTGGAAGATTCGACATGCAACTCAAACTTGTTTCTGGCGACTCTGCTGGAACTGTAACCACATTTTTCGTAAGTAATCTGCACCCGAATATGAATATCCCCTCTCTAATTTTCTTTACATCCATGATTGAATTGTTTATTTGGTTGTGCAGCTAGCCTCTCAAGGACCTGGCCACGATGAAATTGATTTCGAGTTTCTGGGAAATGCATCTGGACAGCCATACACAGTTCATACCAATGTGTATTCCCAAGGAAAAGGAAACAAAGAACAACAATTCCATCTCTGGTTCGATCCAGCTGCAGCTTTCCACACCTACTTAATCGTGTGAAATTCTCAGCGCATCATGTAAATATACAAACTCCTCAAACCTCATTTTCACGGATCCTCAATCAATCAGAATATCATGCTAATTCTCTTCTTGATGATTTTCAGTTTCTTGGTGGACAATATTCCTATCAGAGTATTCAACAACCACCAAGCAATTGGCATTCCATTCCCAACAAACCAGCCCATGAGAGTATACTGCAGCTTATGGAATGCAGACGATTGGGCGACACAAGGTGGGAGAATAAAGACAGATTGGACGAAAGCTCCTTTTGTTGCCTCTTACAGGAATTGCAATGTCAATGGTAATATCTGTGCATCTGGATCGAACGTTGGATCATGTGCTTCTAAGTCCGTTGATTCCTCTAATTCCGGGACATGGCAAACTCAAGAATTGGATGCAAAGGGAAGAAATAGACTTCGTTGGGTACAACAAAAGCACATGATTTATAACTACTGCGCTGATGTTACAAGGTTTCCACAAGGCTTCTCTGCAGAATGCAAGCGTTCAAGATTCTAACAATATTGTGCACTGTTTCATATTCACTTCTTTTGTCATTAAAATGTCTATAGAATTTATTTGATTCTTATATTTGTTTATTCAAATGTATTGTCGTCTATTGATTGTAATAATGAGAAACAAATTTGATGCACTTAATGCGAAGAGGGAGAGACTATCAATCTTGTGCTATTTCTTATTTTCTGTTTCCCACTACCTAGAGCAATTACATGGATTATGCTTTGGAGTTGTCAACTCTTTCATCAATCTAATTGTTATGAAAAGCGAGAATTTGCAATATAAAATTAAGAACAAAAACACGAGATTTACATGAAAATCCAAGATATGAAAAAATTACGGGGGAAATTCACTATACCAAAGATGATTATAAGTAGTGCTACTACTTTCGAATGTTATGATATTATGAAATCCTAATATACATAGTCCATAGTGTGGGGCTCCGCTTCTACCCTAGACCCCATTTTTTCCTCATAAATTTAGTTTCACTACGTATTTGCACCGAGAGCTTCACTGTGTCAAACAGAATTCAAGTCACCTTACTCTAACACTAAGCAACACATAAGGTTTGATATGTCTAGTGATGGGAAAAAAACTCGTCCCGAATGGGGGAAAAAACCCCACACCGAAAGACCCGAACCCGCCCCATGAAGGGGGGGGGGGGAGATTAAAAATAATTTTATTTTTAGACAATTCACCCATTAAAAACTCATTTTGAATTTGTATTTTATTCTCTAATAATAACATAACTTGAAACTTTGAAAATGTAAAAAAAAAAAAAATAATAATAATAATAATAATAATAATAATAATAATAAAATTAAATGGGATAAAAATTGCCCATCCCCACCCCGTTGCCATCCCTAGATATGTCAACTAATTCACTCACACTATCAAATATAGCAATTGAGGAAATTTCGAATAAAGACAGCCGAAGACAAGCAATTCTCATTCTTCAACTTGCCAGAAAACACACATTAATCTACCTATGTTTTTCCTATCATACTTAATTTCTGGTTTGGGTGTCCAGGCATGGTCAAGAGCAGCTGTCTCGGCACGCCGCATAAAGCTTGGTTGTGGGTAAAGGCCAAAGGTGAGTTCTAGGAGTTCCACAAGTCGTAGAAAGTCTTCAACCTACACTTATTCTTTTATGCAGCTAAAATAATAATAATAATAAGCAGTCCTACTTCCTGTTAATTATTTTTCTCGACATATTTGTTTGTACAATTTGATACATGCATTGTCGCAAAAGAACTCAATCCAACCCATTTTATCACCACTACACCTCGAACGCATGACTAGGCCCATTTTGCCACCGCTTATCTACTCTACCCCTCTCAAGGTTTGCAAATAGTATTCGTACAAGTGTATTCATAGAAATCATAATCCACAATTATTGCAACTACACCAACGATTTCTTTCTAAAATTTTTTTCGTCATCAATGATAGAAAATGTCACTGATGAGTGATTTAAACTCATTATATTATGCCATTAATTTCATAATTTTGCTATTTTGGAGAGCATTTTAGAAGTGCTAACAAGTGATTTTGGTGTTGTTTTGTAGATTGATGTAAGTGGAGAAAACAAGAGCTAAAAGAGGTTAAAGGAAGGAAATAGGCAAAAGCTAGCGAAATTGGATGAAATGACCAAAACGTAAGAGATCCAAATTTTTTTGCAATTTTACCTAAGAATATCATCATATATACCTTGCTGTTTTCAGGATTACCTCGGCAAGAAGGTGCATGGAATCTTATGAAAGTAATAAATATGAGCCCTACAAAATTATTAATCTTTATAAAAAGACAATTATGCTGCACAATGAGTTTTAAGAATCATCTGCAATATTTAATTTTGTATTCTAATTTTTGGTTAAGCTGCATATTAATTATTTTCATGAGTGTTGGTTGGTACATACAGATGTCGGTTGGACCCATGCCAGAGATAATTAAAGGTTCATACTTTACGCGGAAAAATTATTCTGTCTTCATTTTGTTCAATTAATCTTTGGCAACTTTCAGTCCATGGTGTCCAGCTTAGTTTCCAGCCCCCAGCCCCACTCCACCTCCAAAAACGATTGTAAAATGATATATAAAGGGCTTTCTGAACCCAGCTTTTATTCGTCAAAAACAGTCTTCTCTTTCTTCTTCTCAAAATGGCAGTCTTTTCTAATTCTAAAGCTTTTGCAAATTTAGTCATGCTTTCACTTTCTTTGGTCTTGGCCTGTTTCACTATTCCTATAGCTGGTAATTTCATCAGAGATGCTGAAATTACTTGGGGTGATGGGCGCGGGAAGATAGTCGAAGGTGGAAGAATGTTGACACTTTCACTAGACCAAAATTCCGGTTCTGGATTTCAGTCAAAGAATGAGTACTTGTTTGGAAGGTTTGATATGCAACTCAAACTTGTTCCTGGAAACTCTGCTGGAACCGTAACCACATTTTTCGTAAGTCTTCATCAGTTCTTCTTCAGGAGCTGACACCAAACTTACTTAAACAATTATTAAATTTTTTGTTGTATAATTAATCGTTAAGTTGTTTCATTCCATTTCCACTTATCGTCCCAAGGAGCTGGTCATGATGAAATCGATTTTGAGTTTCTTGGCAATGCATCTGGACAGCCATACACTGTTCATACCAATGTGTATTCTCATGGAAAAGGAAACAAGGAACAACAATTCCATCTTTGGTTTGATCCAACGGCATCTTTCCACACCTACTCAATTGTGTGGAATCATCGGCGCATCATGTAATTGAAAATTCCTCAAATCAGTTTCGTTAATCCTCAAACTATTCTGAAAATTAATACTAATTCTCTTGTTGAATTTCAGTTTCTTGGTGGACAATAGTCCTATCAGAGTATTCAACAATCACGAAGCAATTGGCATTCCATTTCCTAGTAGCCAACCCATGAGAGTACACTGCAGCTTGTGGAACGCAGACGATTGGGCAACCCAAGGTGGGAGGGTGAAGACAGACTGGACAAAAGCACCTTTCACTGCATATTACAGGAACTTCAATGCTAATGGTTGTGTATCAAAAACATCTGGTGGATCTTGTGCCAATTCCAGGGAATGGCAAACTCAGGAACTTGATGCGAAGGGAAGAAATAGGCTCCGTTGGGTACAACAGAACCACATGGTCTATAACTATTGTGCAGATGTTCAAAGGTTTCCTCAAGGCTTCTCTGAAGAATGCAAGCGTTCAAGATTCTAGGAAAATTGTGGAGAAGCGATCCCTTGTTTCATTATTGTTGTGTGATTAATTCTGTATTTATTTGAATTCTTCATTTCTTATTCGTTTTAGTCCAGTGAGAATGTATTGATTGGAATAAAAGGAAAAAATGCTTGATTTATTCTTGATGTTTTTTATTAATAAAATTTTTAGCAGTTCTTCACGCGAACTTGATGATCAAAAATCAAATGTAATGAGAGGTGAACAATTTGGGGGGTTTTAGGCAAAATCGTTAAGTGGCTTTTTCCAGCAAAAATAAATAAATAAATAAATATAATGGAGTTGTGGTAGTCGGTTCTTTCAAGTGATCTTCCCTTATCTTCCTAATGTTCTGAGTTTTTCTGGTTCGAGATGAGAAATGAGAACTAGCCGAGCACAACGAGTGAATAAAGCCCATTTTTTAATGCTGGGTCGATGCTTCTTTGGCTCTAATGCAGGATGTGAGAGGATGGCAACTTAAGTTTATCTCGTCCAAAGGCGGAGATAGAGGGGGGCATTCTTGAGCTGTAGCCCAGCATTGTCCCCCCCAGCCCATATAAATATTTAAGAAGAATTGTAGACTTTTGGGCCAAATATTAACATTAGCCCAGCTCTAGTTTAAATCTCAATCCTATTCCAATGCTCAAATGTTCAAATTGAATTAAAGACACTATAATTATTAATTACTCTTTTCATGGCATTCATGAAATATGAATATTTTATTGTCAAATTAGATATTGTATTTAATGCATATTTGACTAAAATTTACTTATAACTATTAAGTAAATTTTATTATAGATAATTTCTATTGATTAGATCTAAAAGTAAATTACTTCTTTTAATAGATAGAGACACTACATATTTTTCTAAATATAAAATTAATTAATTTTTTTTATTACTACATATGATTTTATTTATTACTAATTAATATTTATAAAAAAAAAATACTTATTTTGACCAAAAATAGATGTTATGATCAAAATAAATGACTTACTACAGATTTGATATTGACAATAAAAAGAATATTTGTACAAACTTTCAGCTGTTTGGAAAGATTTATTGTCAAAGTTATTAGAAGAGTACTCATTGAGTAATTTTTTAAATTTTCGTTGGTGGATATGTATTTTTGCTTATTTATATTATAATTTGGTTAGTTTATATTTTTTAAGGTTAGTGTTGATTTTCTATTTGATAAAAAAATACAAAGATTTAGTGGAATATTAAGATGTGAGATATCCAAAATTTATTTTATTTTATTGAGTGTCGTATACTTTTTATGGTGAATGTTATGAAAATAGATTCCGAAACTCGATTTCTTGTGACGTAAGTTCATTCAAAAAAATTTAAATTTTAGCCTATCCTAGCATCATTTTCTTGCTCCGCCCTTGATCTCGTTTTCATCTCCAGTGGAGAAAACATAGAACGAGAGAAGTCCTTGAATTGGAACAAATTAAGGAGTTTCTTGTGGAGATAGGTTCCCGATTCGTGAATCAAAAGTCTCACATGTCAACTCCTAACAGTACATTTGAACCTCGAAACCAAATGGTAGTACGTTAGATCTTTGATTATCAAATGGGCATTCCTTGTTATTATCGTTCATGTTTCTATATATTGCGTCAATGTCAGCAACATGAATTCCCAATCAATTACTCAGATGTGCGATATTTGCAGATGTCAAAAGTTTTGATGTTCTAAGCCGAACTACATTCTCCACTAGTGGGAAGAGATGAAACATGCACCATTTCTTGTGACAATGTACAAATAACCAAACACCATTTCTTGCGACAATGTACGAATAACCAAACTTATTTTATATCGTAAGAGTCGAGAATGTCTCAAAAGCACAACATATGCTATTCCTGGCACTATCATTTGCATGATCTAATGGAGAAACCAGAAGCAAACATGGATAGCCTTATTATAATGAAGGATGAGTTTGTGGCTCGTTAAGTTGATGTCGTGGAAGGTCTGATAGTGAGATAATGTCCCATAATTAAATGTCCAAACATTGCTAAAAATTAACTTTTCATCAGCAGATAATTTATCAGTTGATAATAAAGAAAAATGGAATATCCATTAGCAAAAGTAGATTGATGCGTGTGTTTAACTCACGAGTTTTATACTATTTTAACTTGATTGGTAGCTAGATTTTATAGTATTGAAAGTTTTCAACGCTTTTATTAGTGTTGTATTATAGGTTTGGTGATGTGGTTTTAATTAATGCAGAAGGAGAAGAAAAAGGACAAGGTCCAAAGTTTGTGGACTAAAGTGTAAATGCTCAAGTTATATCAAACTTCACTATAAAGATTCAGAATGTTAGGGGTCAATTAGATGCAATTAGAAGTCAAAATGAGCGAAAATGACCAAAATATTTTCACAAATCAAATTTTAACCACATAATGATGTTCCAAATTTTTAGCCAGATCTTATTCGAATTGGAAAAGATCTAATTCTAATAAACTTATAGTTATTTGAGTTATCTTTACAACCCAATTTGAATTGCCTCAATAAGATATTTAGAGAGAAAATTATGATAAAAATATTGAAAGATGCGTAGTGCTTATTTTTACCCAAAAGGTGGCGCAATTGCTCAGTACAGAGTTGTGTCACCGCGGTGCCACATGCATACCTAGGGCGTGGATTTTGGCCTTTTTAATGCCCATAAAAACTCTAAATTCGGGGAAAACCTTGTAAGCAACTATAAATGCAAAAAATGTAGTACTTGAGGGTAGTTCCACACATTGAGAGATATAGAACACAGCTTGGAGACTTATAGAGAAAAATTAAAGGAGAAAAACATGAAATCAAAGGTTACGAATCAAGGTTTGGAACAAGAAGATGAACTTTGTACAAGATTCGTCCACTTCTTTACATCTCAATTCAAAATCCAGTGATGTATTCAATGCAAATCTTTTATCTTTTTTCTATTATTATGAGTAGCTAATTCTTTCATTATGGCAAAAAGTGTAATCTTTTGAGACCGTTTATTTCTTTTATTCAATATTCTAGAGATATGGGATTACTCAAAAGCATGCGACTATAACTCGTTCATGATTACGCACAATATATGGTAATCCGTTTCACAATTTAAATAGACTCAATGAGAACTCGAGATGAGCAAATTAAATATAATAGAGAAATTCGATCGAATACTACATTAGATTTATGAATCTTGAATTAAGACTTAAATGTGATAAATAGATGAAATTGTTATGCCCTAATATCCATTCCATATTTGAATTCTAAATCGATCTTTGTGTACTTTCTCCTATTTTCACGTAGTTAGATAAAAAATCACAATAAATTACAACTTTTGTTTATTTTCGTCAAATAGAAGTTACAAATAGTAAATTAAATATGAAGTATAGTCCTCGTAGGAACACTAATCTAGACTCAAAAGTCCATTATATTACTTGTTATGATATTGTACATTTACAATAAAAAAATGCAAGATAAAGACCTTCATTTGCAAAAATCGCCAAAAGGAATTTCCCTTGGTACAGGTGATAGTTCTTCACCAACTCATTTTCCGTGCCTTATGTTATTGTTTTATGCATATATACCTTTACAATGACTATTATTGTGAGGAGATGGCACAATGATGTGGAACCTATTGCTGACTGCGTTTTGAGTGATGTGGAACCTATCATTTGTCTTGAGTGATTAGTATACTAGTAGATTTCAAGTCTGGGGTTCTTGAGTGAATTGTCCAGGCGAT
Source organism: Olea europaea var. sylvestris (assembly GCF_002742605.1). Lineage (NCBI taxonomy): Eukaryota > Viridiplantae > Streptophyta > Magnoliopsida > Lamiales > Oleaceae > Olea > Olea europaea. The sequence continues at coordinate 18,175,334 of NC_036257.1, read as the reverse complement.
TTGTGAGAGCTTTTTGTAATCTCGAATGTTTTCTGGTTTGAGTCTTGAATGTGTAATATTTGGATAGTTTATTGGTTCTGGATTAATGCAATAATTTCTTCCGGTGGTGGAAACACAAAAGGAGATTAGGAGCTTGCTCTGAACCTCTTATCTTAGGGTGAAAAATTTTGTGTTTTTTTCCTTTTCTTTTGTTTCTTGGACATTTATATTCTGCGATTTTTGTTGTAAAATCATTTAACGAGTTGAACCTGCTCTTAACAATTATCAATGATTGTTTAGTCACAAATCTGTTAATATAACTTGTATTAAAATGATCAAAATCAACTACAAACTCAGGCCACTAGTTACTGTTTTCAGGTTTCTAGTGGCAATTTTTTTATTTTTTTAAAAAATTTGATAAAAAGTTAATACCCACTTGGAGATGAGAAAGGTAACCAAAAGTGGAGGATGCCTGGTAATAAACAACTGTAAAGAGTTGGGAATATAGTATGCAATATACTCGTGCTTTATGCTTATAAAATTCCAAAATTCTCGACGGTAGAAAGACATGTTTAGTACGTAATATTAGATAGAAACACATGATCCACGAGCTCAAATTTTAAAGCAGAAATCACAAAAAATTTTGATCATTCTTAATAATTTATAGTCGAGATTCGACTATCTATTTATAAAAAGAAAGTCGCTATTACTCTAAAATGTTTTTACGTAATTATTTTAGAACTCTACTACAAAAACGTTTTCCTTTTGGTGCATTTATTAAAATCCCTTACTACAGGATAAGGCCAAGAGACTAATCTCCAAAAGGTTTTGACTATGTGGGAAGCCTGTGACAGGATGCATCTGGTCTGACGTTAACTGCATCCTCTCATCGTTAGCCAAAAAATATTTACAACTACAATTTCACGTGACCATCGAAGTTGCCAAGAATTTGAAAAGTTCTACGTAATTTTATTGACATGGCTTTTATAAAGTAAAAAGATGTTTATAAAATTAATAACTACTTTTGAACGTGTTCGAGTAATTTTCTGAAAGCACTTTGTTCAGGTAAAATCTAGAAATTCTTTTACAAAACGCAGAAATCCCTTCAAATTGACCCTTTATATATTACATAAACTCACGTGTGCCTTGTCAAATTGTACTAGGGGAGGCCTAAAAGGGGAAGGGCCACATACATATATTTTGTTATTTCTCACATTCCAACTAGGCAAATAAATTAGCCAGTTGTACATTACCTGGTGCACATTATGCACATATATATATATATATATGTGTGTGTGTGTGTGTGTGTTTTCAGGCTAACTATTTAAAGCCTAGTTAATTAATTATTGTACTAAAATAAGTAACATAGTTGCTCATAACATGACGGTCACAATTCAGTCTACATGTGAAAAGATGTATTGAAGACAATATTTAAATTAGTGCACGTGACTTTGCGACTTTTATATGGAATGGTTAACAAGATTAAGAATGAAATTAAGTCGAATATTATGAGAGCGGAAAAGTGAATCGAGTAATTGAAAGAATTGTGAGTGTGTTATGAGAAAGCGAGAATAAGAGTATCAAAAGTGGCAGACAATCAGATTTCAAAGAGAACCTAACCAAAGCCACCAGTTTTGAAGGAACTCACAATTGCCAGCTAATGCCTTTAGTATCAAAAACAACTTGAGAAAACGCAACTTGAATTTCACTTTCCTAACAGCTTCTTGCTGCCTATATAAAGCATTTCAAACTTGCATCAGCAAATTCAGATATCACATTTCCTAGTTTTGTAGCAATATATATACTTGAATAAGAATATGTCGCTATCTTCTCAAATGGTCACGAATATTTTTCTACTTTCTCTAGTCGTAGCTTATCTTATGACTGCTTCGGCCGGAAATTTCTACCAACATATAGACGTCACTTGGGGTGGTCAACGAGCTAAGATACTCGATGGAGGCCAACTTCTTACTCTGTCACTGGACAAGTTTTCAGGCTCAGGTTTTCAGTCCAAGAATCAATATTTATTCGGCAGGGTTGATATGCAACTCAAACTTGTACCTGGAAATTCAGCTGGAACTGTAACTACGTACTATGTATGAAACTCAAAACTTAGTATTGTTTATTCACGCACGGTAAATGATATTTGACACTCTAAATTCGCCTTTTTCATGTAGTTATCTTCTCAAGGAACAGCACACGACGAAATTGATTTTGAGTTCTTGGGAAACTCATCAGGACAACCTTACACAGTCCATACAAATATATATACACAGGGTAAAGGGAACAGAGAACAACAATTTCATCTGTGGTTCAACCCTTCAATTGCCTTCCACCAGTACTCCATTATCTGGAATCCTCGGCGCATTATGTACATGAAACTCTTTGGTCTTTAATTCAGTCAATGCTAAAAGTGACAACAATATATATTTTAATCTATGATTTTCTCACATGTACTTCATTTTCTTGTCCATATTTCAGCTTCATGGTGGATAACATTCCAATAAGAGTATTCAACAACAATGAAGCTATTGGTGTCCCGTACCCAAAACGCCAACCTATGAGACTCTATTCTAGCCTTTGGAACGCCGATGACTGGGCAACACAAGGAGGGAAAGTTAAGACCGACTGGACAAAAGCACCTTTTACGGCTACATATAGGAACTTCAATGCCAATGCTTGCGTTTGGCCATCGACATCTTGTGTTTCTACCAAACCCTTGCCCATCAATGGATGGATGTATCAAGAACTTGATGTTAATGATCGAAAGAAGCTAAAATGGGTGCAAAAGAACTACATGATCTACAATTACTGCACAGACTTGAGACGTTTTCCTCAAGGTGTCCCTCGTGAATGCAAGCAATACAAGTTCCTCTAAGAAAGTATATGGATCTAAATAATCGAATCAATATGTAAAATACGTTAGATTTGTTTGCCTATTAGTAGCTCCTTAATTGAGATTCAAAGTTCTCTACACAAACTTATCTTTGTCCACCCACAAAAACGTACAATTTAGCATCCACACCAACCCCGCAGAAATTATACCATATAACAAACACTTACGACTCAAATTTAAATGAATTCTTCCACTAGAAGATTGTTCCTCCTCAAAGCTTATGACTCTATGAGGATGGGAAAAGCAAATGCCACAAATTTTGCCCCTGTTTGATCTTGATTAAAATCAGATTTTTAGTAAATTTCAATGAAAACTGAACTAATGTATGGTTAAAAAGTTGATAAAAATTGTGGGTTTCATAAAATGAATAATTTAAAATGAGTTTGAGAAAAAAAATAAGGACCAAACAGGAGCTTTATCAGATAAGGTCGTTGACAATTCCCCAACACAATCATAACAAATTTTGTAGCCAAGGTCACAGTCTACCTAGTTCATCATTGGAGCTGCAACTTGGATAACCTACAACAACTATAACTAGAATGAGAACTTTCTTTCTCCTAATGAACTCGTACCATGAATGTGTTCAGGAAAGTTACCTAGACAAATGACATGAACTCCGAGAATCAGAAGCAAATCAGCAAAAGTATGTTGTATAATCTTATGCAGGAACAACCAAACAACATTTGTGATCTTTTTCTACCAAAAATTCTAAAAGCTTCACTTTAAATGCAATCTATGCCGTTGGTGAGTAGGACTCTGGTGTTATACATCCCAATAAGCTGGTCACTCAACAAGAATTGATGCATTTTCGTCGAAGTCTATTCCTTGGCTCAAATGGCAATTCATTTGGATTGCAGGGAAGTTCCCTTCGAGGAGCATTATTCAATACATGATAATTAGATCGGCAAAAGAGATTCTTATAGACGGATGGAAGGCATTGAAGCTAGTGTAGTCATTTTACAAGAAATATGCTACGCACCTTAGCCCCTGTTGAAATCTCTGTCACAGCCCCCTGTTTGAGTAGCATTAGTTATTCTACAAACCTATTTTAGACTAACGCCTAGAGACGCGTCTGACATAAATCTTTCACTAAATGTCCCAAATAATATGTTTTGAGTTACGTTTTCAAGGAACACTTCAAATTATGGTGTAAATAGAAATACCCTCCTAATTATTGTCTTACTTGGATTGCAGGGAAGTTCCCTTTGGTCTATAAAGGCAGTTCCACAAATACTTTCCATTCTTTTTAAGGAAAATATTTCTTCTACATAACTATTTATATAATATTTTACATAATGATGAGGTATCAACATGTAAGTGCGAAAGTTATTTGATTGATGAAATTTTGATCCAATTAAATCCCTTCATATCATCTGTTGGTACACCATTATATAAATTGTTGGGTAAGCGTAGCACAATCTTCCACCACATGTCGTCACGATGACTATCAACTTTGCCATAGCTGTTTCTTTTACTCTACTCAAATCTAAAATCCACCACCACGCAGCATTACCCCCAAATTCCAAATCTAAAATCTGCTATTAGTCGCAATTTAGACATGTACGTTGAAGAGTGGGAATTTTTGTTTGACATAATAATATTTTCTTGTCTTGAAGACCAATACCTATCGTAATGCTTGCCCACTCAAACTTAAAAAAGGAATTAAGTCCTACAAAAATCCATCATAGTCTAAATTCAGCCTCCGAACATAGCCAAACACTTTACTTCATATATTGAAATTTTATTATTACAGTGAAATAGAGGATCCAACGTAACATGAATAAAGAATAAAATTAATGATTTTCTCTCTCTCTCTCTATTATTATTTTTTTTTTTAATCAAGACTACATAGATATTGTAGAACAATTCCGTACATTGAAATAGTGGTAACAAAACTCCAAAGGATATTGGCAACTGATATTACAAGATTTTTTTGTCACGTCCGATACAGATTTTCTAAAATTTATTTTTTCTCAAAATCATTTTCTATCATACATTTTCTTAATAAAATAATTTTTAGCATTAATGCAAATCTTTTCTCTATCATTTTTAAGCATGCATTCCCCCCGCCCCCAACAAAAAAAAAGACTTTTCACAAAATTTATTCTCAAAGGGCTTCGTTTGGTACACATTAATGTAAAAATGAGAATAAAAAATATAGCCGTTACGAGTCCCATACAAAATATAGAAGTCAAAAATGGTGGTTTGACGTGATGGATAACGGTCATATTTTTCATTTTAACAAGCAAAAAATGAGAAACAAACGGGGCTAAAATATCATACATCAAACATGCCCTGAGAACGCAAAATAGCTAGATGCATTCAAGAGGAAAAAAAATAAAAAAATCCTACAAACATTGCTTCAAAGCAATAGCATGAACTAAGCAATTAATCACAATTCTACATCTCCCTTAAAGGAAATTTATCCAAATTAAACATTTAACTTAAAAAAATTATCAAAAAAAGCTAAATCTTGACCCTAATACCCAAAAAAAAAAAAAAGAAAATCAAGAGAAAAAATTTGAAGAAAGAACAAGAAATAAACATGAAAGCATCAAGAACCGTTTTACAAGTCTTTTCCTTTTGCACATGGCATCGTGACTCCCTTTGACAGCATCGACTTAATTCGTAGCTTAATTTAAAAGCCATATTTCCGTCCGAACATTTTCGAGATGCCGCTAATACCATTGCTAACCACCAAGCTTTCTCTTCTCTATCTCAGGACCTTCAACAAATGAAGCAAAAAATCTCAAGACTTTAATTTGATCTTGCAACGTCAATATGTATTCAGCAGTTTCTTCAAACAGTTTGTCTGCAAAAAGCGACTCTCCTCCCGGCACTATTTTCTGCAAAGCCACGATCTTTTTCTCAACCTCAGCTTTCTCATCGGAGTCTTCTCCGCCACCACTACTTTCTTCGTCGCCGGCACAGATGATTTTCACCTGGGTTTCGTTTGTTGTGCTTCTTCTATGGCCATCCGGTTGCCGCATGCGGCGGATGGTGGATTTGTTAGATTCTTGAACCATTTCTTGATTTGTCTGTTCCTTTCTTGATAATGTGGCTATGGTTTCTGGTTCTGCTGCACAATTACTAATATTGCTATTAGAACTTTCCATGAAATTGTAGAGAGGAGGAGGAGGTGGCGTTGGTGGTCGTAGAGGTGGTGCATGGTGTTAAATTAATGTATTTTGAGTCGTATAAATGTCAAAGCCAACACAGCTGGGCCTACCAACTTTAGGGATTTGGTTTCCCAACGCCCTGATTACGGATTTATGTGGGAATCACATAAACGCGCTTAATTTACCACTTAATTACCAACTTATAATTGAAAACTTCAATTTTACGTCTTAGAATCGTGGATTGAAAATAATTTACTTTTGTACATTTTTCGATTGCCTCATTGTTTTCGGGTCATTTTTTATGGCCACCTCAGCACGTAACATCAGACAATGTGACGAAAATTAAAACAAAATTAAGTCCCTATTTGAAGATCATTATTTGAAAACTTTGTTTTATATATACTCATTTTTAACTAAACATTCAAACAATAAAATAATTTGCACATAAATTTAAAAAAATTTCTACTTTTTAACAATGCATTCTCTTCAAAGTTATTATTCAAAACATTGCTTTGACTAGATAATAGCGAATCAAATAGGGGCTAAATTATTTTGACGCAAGATTAAAGTATAGTAACTCAATTGAACATTGGATCAAAGGACATCGTCCGAGATAAAAATTGACTTCAAGAAAATCATACGGGAATTAATTCTTATGGGATTGTACTTATAATTGAAATTTAATATTAGTCAATATAATAGAGTTGCAAGATACTTGTGTAAATTTGATGTTATAGGACTGCCTAATCAACGTCAAAAGCCTATGGGGTCCTATGATTTTTCCTTAATCAAATGAAAAGCTGATTATCAAGAAAATAAGAGTTTTTTTCTTTAGCCATAAGAAAAGAGCGTTGATGACACGTGCGGGCAAATGAGAGTGAGAACGGAACGGAGATTGTCGATAGGGTGTAGGGAAAACCGGCCGATAGGGTCGCAGGTTGTAAAAAGGGGTCCCATTGTCAAAAAAAAAATAATAATAATAACGAAGGCAGCACATGTGATCACGTGGATTTTCTTGAACTTATTACCACCCATGTGCTTTCCTCTTCTCCCCTTTTCTGTTTGGAACACCTGTTCTTTATAAAAATGGGCCACATACAGACTTTTCATCGTGATCTTGTAAGTGATGGTAGTTGTGTTAAGCATATCGAGTTGCTCGTCGGTTCAACTTGGCACGCTCACAAATGAGCTGAGTTAGATCAGTTCATGTTTGAGGTGAATCACGATGCAAGTTGAACTGTGAAAATCTTGAATGAGCCACTCGATTTGACATAGAGGAGTGAAAATGTAATTTTTCGGTTGATAGGAGCCGGCTTGGCTTGCCTATGCATTTGCAATCTAGCTTGCATGGTGAGTCTAGCCGAGCCAGACGGTGTACAAGACTCGACATTTAACATCCGTAATGATAAGGCAAAATAAGTAGAGGGTGGTGGTGGCATTTTAAGAATGAGAATATTATTCATTATTATGAGTGTTCATTAACAATTTATATGACATTTAGCTAGGACAATGCCATGTACAGACTATAGATAGTTGATGAACGTCAATGGTGATAAATAGAAATATTCAATTCTTTAAGGATGGTTGTCAAGTTCATATGATTACTAAATAATTTTAGTATTTTGATTTTGAAGCGATATATAGTAATCTGGAGCGAAAGATAAAATTTAGTAGAATTGTTTTTTATTATGTTTTAAAATTCGAACAAATGTTTATAATTGTAGTGTTTAATGAAGCAACCAAGAAAATGTCCAATTTTGATTCGTTTCCATCTATACTTTTCAATTAAATTGTAAGAATGTTGTTGAATTAGTTATCAAAAATAAATTTAATTGTACTAAGTTCTTAATTTTTCTCAATTCAGACTCTACGCACACTCACCACATGGAGACCATGTTAATGTCACATGGAATTATCAAGGAACATACCCTTGCAAGATCATCTCACTATTAGATGAAAAAGAGATCGGTAGAATAATCACCTAATGATTGACACCATGCTAACATTCGAAAGTGAATCCATTATTTCTTGGTCGTAAATAACTGAACTAATTCATCTTTCCCCTTAACCATGAACCTCCTTTGGATTTTTGATTTACTTAATTCTTTTATTTTCTTTGGAGTTCTTATTCTTCTTTGGCACCTACGGTAGAGATCGGAGGTAGTCCCCGCCTTGAAGGGACAAGAGAAAGATCTTATTGTTTTTTCAACAATTTTTGATCTCTAGTCCCAAGAAAAATATTGAATGTATCCCAAATGTGATAAAACCAGACTCGAGGGTACCCCAATGATCCTATTGGATCGAAATTAATCTCATTCCGCCCTCTTAACTCATAAGCTCGCAGCTTAAAGAACGAATGAGGAGCCCAATGCTAATCAATAACGCAAATTCTAATGCTTATACATGTAAACTCCATAGGATACTCCAAATTTAATGGTACTACGGATTCCAAATATATAGTATCTGAGTGATTGGCGGCGATGTTGCAACAAAGGGAACTACAATCGACAGGGGTAGGGATCACGTGATAGACTTTGTTTAGAGGGTAGTTCTAAGTGTAGGCCATCTTGGACTCCATGTGATTATACCTACTAATTTTGTTTTATATATTGCTGAGTATTCATTAGCCCCCGTTTGAGATTTTTTTTTTTTTTTTTTTTTTTGGGGAAAATGTGTTTTGAAATATTAAATTTTTTAAGAATGTGTGGATAAAAAATAGAAAAAATGAAATTAAGTTTACATATAAAATTATTGTATGGGAGAATGTAGTTAAAATAAGTTTCGAGAAAAAAATTGAGCTCAAATAGGGACTTAATAAGTCACAGATATGCAAACTCAAATTTCGAAGGTTTTATGAAATTAGGCACCAATAACGACTCAAATTGCATCCCTCCTTTCTTTTTTTAAAACTTTGTTCCTTCTATTGTCGACTGTTTAGCTCTCACATCCCGCCTTTTGTCCTTAATCCCTTTTCTCTACTATTGCGTTCTCCTGATTCTTAGACGTCGAGATTTTTCTTAGGTTGAAATACATCCCAATTTTTTAGTTGTGCAATGGCTTATTAATAGGAGTTTGATTAGGTTTACTCATTTTTTTGATTTGATATTTTTCATATTTGGGACTTGGAATTAATGATTAAATTTTCATTTTCAATGCTTATTGATCTGTGTGCTTTTGTAATGCTTGTCTAGAACCAGTCTCTTGAACATAAAGGTGTGATATACTAATGTCAAAGTTGATTTGTTAGATTTCACATTGTTTTAGAAAGGTTGAACTCCAACCTTGAAAATCCCCACCATCCCGTCCCTGGAGCATCGTGAGGGAGGTAAATCATAGGATGTGCCCTAGCAGATCAGGGAACAAGAGCTTGCTCGTACATTGGTGCTCACAAAGAGTCCAATTTCGTATCTCAGGAATTAAACCCTCAGATTGTAGCTACCAGTAAGGTTGAAACTACCTCACTCCTGTCATTTGCACCACTGGGTTATGCCCCGGGGGGCAGATTTCACACCGTCTTGTTCATGTTTGAGGTTGTCTAAGGCATTCAATCAAACTCTTTGTTAAGTGTTCGATTTTTACATAATCTTTTGCTTAGGTGAGCTACAAATACCGATGCATTCTTTCGGTCTAATAGGTGTTAGCGATCGAGACATAAATATTCATTTCATAACATGTGGGCTCAAGATCAGATCCTGTCATGACTAACATATCATTCAAGTCGGCCCTAATAATTTCTATTATGTAATATCAACCATATACTCATTGCATTTTAACATTTTTATATGTTTTAGGTATAGCATTTAGCAAGATAATGTTCTTATACTTTTTAACAATTTGTCATCAAGTTGGTGATATTTTGTATTTGTTTAGTAAAGATATTCAAATTATCATCTAGATTCTTTAAGTGATTAATTTAAAACTGAAAAACTTTTCAAGTAAAAAAATAAAATAAATTATATATATATATATATACAGAGCATGTCAGGTTTTGGTTAGGAGAGGTGTTATTAAGCAATAATTTCAACAAGAAACCAAACACAACAATTTCAGAGAGAAAATAGCTCAAGTAATAACAAAAACAACAACTTCAGAGAGAAAATAGCTCAAGCAATAACAAAAAAACTTTTCAGACAATTATCGACTCAATAAATTTATAATTTTTAAAAATAAAAAATAAAAAGAAAAGCCACAAACGCATTTTCAGCGAAAACAGTTTGCTATTTGCAAGATAGGTATCAACATATCATATACCCAACAAAAATAGGGGTTGTGTTTGATGTACACAAAGCCCTATATATATATATTTTATGTACACTAAGACTTATCCTAAAAATAATTTGCTATCAACTGCATAACTACCATCAGATAAGCAAATCGACGCGAAATTATTTTTAAACTATATGTATAGGAATCACGCTTTTTGCCTAGGGTTTGCAAAAATTGTGCCGTTATTTGCCAAAAGAATCATGCTACATGTATATCTTATCTTACATTCTTCCACATGGTACCATCATAGCCTTTGATTTTTCCAACACTCTTTCACGTCATTGTCCAAGTTATGTCACATAGACGACAATGTCATAGAAGACATGCACAAGAATGTACGTCTAACAAAATTCTTTACAAAAACACCTTCCACTATGGACGTATTCAGGATCAGATTACAAATCAAACTAATATGTAGAAAAAATTAATTTACGAGTAAAAAAAAATTACACTTAAAAATAACCAGCTGGGGACTGGTCTCCCCTAAATCTGTCTCTGCCTTCCATGTTGGAAAGATCAATTTAAGTAGCCAAGGAAGGCATGACAACCTGTAAGCTATTCCTAATGCGCCTCACGTGCCACTACCGAAGGAAGGCCAAATCACCCCAAAGAGGCCTATGTCTCTCAAATACCACCAATCCAATTGGAATATTGAAATCGTCGATGAGTTCTTTTTCTACAATCACCGGTTTGGGCCCTCTTCACATATCGATCGATTTTGATTCACACAAGAAAATAAATCGGGTAGGAATCGGGAAAATGTAAACGGGGGCAGAATGGTAATTTCAGACAACTATTAAAACGTGAAAATGAAGACATATTAGGGTGTGTTAGCTTGTTAATATTTTTCACTCAAATCCGAACTTTTGTATTGATTGATTGACAATTTTTTCCATGAAAAATATTTTCCTGGTTTTGGTCACATGACCTTATTTTTCTCAAAATTAGGTAAAATATTTTCTTTAAGAGGAGTAATTTTTATTTTTCAGAGAATTCACTCTCTTTTTTTTCCTCTCATTTATCCATTCTCTTTTATTTACCTACCAATAAAAAATCGACAAGTATAATATTTTTTAAATTGAAAATTAAATCAATCAAACACATTTATGTAGTGTTTGATTCACCCAATTCCATGGAAATGGGTGGAAAATTCAAAATGTAATATTTGATTCACAAGATTTTTCATGGAATTGGTTTCTAGCTTTTACTGGAAGTTGTGCTATTCCTTGATTTGGTGAAATTTTAATTCTCACCATATATGGTGAGAATTGGAATTTCCGACTACTGTAGCGATTTTTTTTTTAATAGGCAATGAAAACCAATTCTAAGAATTACTATAAAAAAATATTTCTCTTTCATTTATAATTTTCATATAAAACAAAACCAAATAAACACTAAAAAATAGATGATTTTCTTGAATTATTTATTTATTATTTTATTTTTTTTACTTTTTGGCGATGGAAATCAATGTCATCCCCAATACCAGTAAATTCTATCATTTTAATTGACAATTTTCATGTAAAATAAAGTCAAACGAAAATAAAAAAACACTTTTATTTCAACGTTTTCCACGTGAAAAATTATATCAATTAAATACAATAATTTACAATTCTCAAAAAAATAATTTTAGGCAATTCAATTTCCTGGAATTCGTTTTCCACCGAATTCAATTTTATCTTTACAATCAAGTGGACCCTTAATTACACAATTTATTTTCTTTCTATACAAATTCATGATTGCAAACAAACGCACTTTAGTGATAAATCTACATGTCTTCGTTTAATGTAATTGCGACTTTCAAACTATTCGAATTTACTAAAAATAAATCACAATCAGGCGAGCTTTTAGTTCTCTATCCTACTGAAAACGGCGAAGCCCACAGCCCGTGGGACATGCTTAGACCACTTGACCTATGGGGCCCACTGTCTCTATCAAGACTGGAAGTCACTGCATCGTCAGCATCACCATGCGATTTTTTATTTTTCTAAACCAATCAAAAGACGATGAATTATTTTTATAATATATTTGCTAGATACTAAATTAGGTAATTAATTAAATAGAGTGATTGTTTAACTTATTAACACAAGAAGATAAGGTTGATGGTGTCAAAATAAGATGCTTAAAACATCTTTTCACCTTGGCCAAATATACTCATAATAATATAGGATGATTTAATCAAAATTTAATTAGAGTTGGAATACCCCCACTCCACAAACCAACCCCCCCCCCCCCCCCAAAAAAAAAAGGGG
>NC_036257.1:18146096-18162817 GCF_002742605.1 Olea europaea var. sylvestris | reverse complement strand
ACCCCCCCCCCCCCCCCCCCCCAAAAAAAAAGGGGGGCAAAAGTGGGTGAGAACCAAATAAAGATATCGTGATTATGGATCTCCAAGCAACCTATTTAATTATCTGATATTGGATCTCTACGTATGGTGAAATACTGTCAACGTGGATGATAAAATTGTGACTTAAAGTTGGACATTGAGTAGTTTGACGACTTTGCTCTTCATTTTTAAATTATGCTTGATTTTATCGTCCATATTGACATTTTTTTGGTATGTGATGACTTAGGAACAAAGATTTTAATAAGGTTGAGGACCCAAGATTTCACTTGAAAGTTGATGACTCAAAATTAGTCCTAAATTTTCCTTTTTAATTTTGTTTTCCTTTATTTAATTCATAGCGAATTATAATATACTTTTACTCCTTCAATAACTCTATTTTATTTTCCTTATTAAAATTTATAAAGAGGATAAATTCGAATCCACAGTACCATCAAAGAGAGAAATATAGGAATAGCTCTCGACCTCCAAAATAAAAATTAAATTAAATATAAATTTTATCCTTTTTCTATTGGGTCCCACTTCCTCCGACGCCTAATAATCTTTGACTAAGAGCTTTTTTAACGTGTGGATAGTTTAATAATATTTCTAACTTTTTTCCCCTTATTTCTTATATCCTTATCAACCCCTAAATATGTTGATTTAGACAGGATTTTAATTAATTTATATTTTGATTGTATTCCAAACAACATAATTCAATGTGCAAACATTGAAATGATTTTACTTGAAAAATTCGAAGTTGCAAAATGAGTTCTATTTTTGTTTCGATAACTTAAAAAAGGGGTGAAAACTCACCATATTTATTACCTGTTTGATAATTAGATCATGGTGTATATAATATAAAGAAGGTAAGGAGATGAGCAAAATGCATGTATATATGTATTGAATAAGAAGCAAATATATGTCTTTCTCTTTTATTTATAGGTAATTTCATAATACAACAAATTTTATTGCTAGAAATAACTGAGTGGTGCATAATATTGCATTATCGTGGAGTGAACCATTTTAGAGTTATAATTTCTAGTACCCAAATAATAATTACTCTTTTTTGGAGACACTTGTAGAATATCAAACTTACATTATTCGGTGTTGCGTTTAAGGTAGTTTTGTTCAAACATTATATAGCTGTGCTTTAGTTAATCTTCAATAGTCGACTTTATGATATACTGGAGTCTAACTTATGGACGTCCATAATATATATGCGTCGAGGTTTTACAATGATCAACGTCAACAAGCTCAATTTTCTCCTTTTAAAAATATCATATTTGATACTAATAATCGAATAGTATCGTAAATAAAAGGCACAAAGGAAAGTGAAATAAATCATCAAGGCAGAATCTATCAAGGTACTTGTGGAAGGATGAAACGGAAAAGGTAAGAAAGCTAATTCCCTTTCTTATTTGATGCATTGGATAACAAATATGTTCTTGAGATTTTGAAACTAAACAATATTTTTTTAAGTATAGAAGAAATTCATCTTTTTACCTTATTTGGCTTCTACATATTTTTTTGGTCAAACTATATAATTAATTACAAACTTGTCTCCTTTACATTCTTTCCTTGTTTGCTTGTCATTACCTTTTTTCTCGTCTGTAATTGAAGATTACTCAAATAATCCAATAATTAACTGCAGCTTGCAATAGTTATACAGTCAAAGATATAATCCAGGTATCCTTTTCCCTCCAATCATTCTCCACTGTGTTTCTCTGGGACCAGTATCTCTCTCTGCAAATATTTACTGGGGTTCCGGCGAAGGCATTGGAAGTGGAAGAGTAGAAGAACAGAATTCGTATGTTTCTATGGAACTGTTTTTAGGTCTTAATTTTATATTTTATTTATCATTGTCTTCATCTGTCTCATGAGGTATTTCTCCTTTTTACTATAACTGATGTGGGTTTTAATAATTGTTCTTTAAGTACTTTTGTTTTCTAAGTTTTGATATATTATTTGTGTTCAAGACTCTAACTTTGTTTGATTTTTATGGTAAATTTGTGATCTTTATTTGCTATTAAGACTAAAGGTACGATCTTTTCTTGAATTTTCGTCAAGTATGAATTGAACATTAAGTGGGGTTTTTTTTTTTTCCCTCCCTGATGTAACTGTGATTATTTTTGGTTGATTTCATCTATTTGGGGATTCGAGTTGACCAAATAACAAATTGAATTATGAGTTGATAGATAATATTTCTTTGAATTAATTCTGAAGGGTTTTCACATGAAATGAAATTTTAGTTGTTCTAATCAGCTGAGCACTTCCCCTCCAAAAAATTTTCTGTTTTGATCTTTTCTGGTTTAGTGAATATACTATTTATTTAATACTGTTATTTGCCTTTTTTTTAGTCGGGGGTGTTAAATATACAATTGAAGTTGCTCAATTTCTTAATGACGTGATTCATATGTCAAGTTTTGCTTATTTCTTAATTCAAAATGGGTATGAGTAGTTGGTTGCTAAATGTATTTATAGAAACAAGCAATCAAGTTTGTTGTGTATGCATGCGTATGTGTGCTTGTTCTCCCTTGCTCGTATATTGTTTCTATTTTTTGTGAGACGGTAGATAGAATGACAGATTGTAGCTTTAAAAAATCAAGTTTGTCGTCTATGCATGCATATTTGCTTTTTGGAACTTTTATTTTTATTGATCAACTTCCTAACTTCTCTAATGAGGGGCTACTATGATACTTTTTTATCTTTTTATCTTTGCAGTAAGTGATCTAATGGAGCAATCTTCAAATAATTCTACGTCAGGTAACTTTGAAGGTTCCCCACCTTTTGCAGCTTACGAGATTTCAAACATTTGAGATACACTTTCAGAAATGTATTCTCGTTGCCTGATTATTTTGCATTTGTTTTTAGGTCTATCTAGAACTCCATTTGCAAACATCCCAGGGAAAGAAAAAAGTGAATGGAGAATCCCATCTGGAATTGATGGATATCATCCGTCAATTGATGCTAGCCTCTTCTCTCGCTCATTGCCTTTCCTTCCAATCAATAAGTGTAAGCATGAGTGATTGAGCTTCTTTGCGTCTTCCTGTTACTTGGAATTTTTCTTAGATTTGGTTCTTTTTATGTGCAGTAACTTTTAATGAATCCGAACAAAGTGTTCAATCAGTTGATGATACTTTTCCAAGCCTAAGTAAACTTCGTCTAGAAGATGAAGTTAAGTATCCACTCGAAGATATTGAACCAAATGCTATAGGAAGCTTTCTCCCTGGCGATGAAGAGGAGCTCCTAGCTGGCCTCATTGACGATTTTGATCTTAGTAGCTTGCCAACTCAACTTAAGGGATTGGATGATGATTTCTTTGGTAGTGGAGGGGGATTAGAAATAGAATCCGTGCCTCAAGAGAATCTGGCAAATGGAATCACAAGGTTAAGTATGTCTGATGGTATTAACGGAAACATCATTGCCAATTATGGTCTCCCAAATGGCTTTGCAAATATTAGCAGTGAACACCCATATGGAGAACATCCTTCAAGAACATTATTTGTACGGAATATAAACAGTAACGTAGATGACTCAGAACTGAAGTCTCTCTTTGAGGTATAATTTCTAGCCAGATTCCTAAATTTTTGCATCGTACTCTTGTCTATATTTTCACCCTTAATTAATTTTGCATGCTAATCAGTATTTTGATGCATTTTTTTTATCTGTTTTTCTTCCTACTAATTCATTTTGATAATTTCAGAAACTTGGTGTTATCTGCCATTTACTTGATTTTTTTTTTTTTTCCATTTATAAATAATTTTGGACTGGATTTGGGCATGTGGTGCCCTGTAGTTAGCGTACTGCTGATGTTTGCTTTTAAAGAAACTTCTGAAGTTTGGGAAAAGAAAAGAACATGGATATCAATTGATTGGAAGAAGTATCTCAGTTGTATTTTTTATTTTTCCAATTTTTGGGGAACTTCATAATCTATTTTTTCAGATTGTCGTAGAGGGTGGAAAGTGTTGTACTGTATTGCATTTTTATGTGTGTGTATGTGCATTAACACTTTGTTAGTCCATGGATAGCTAATATCACTGTGGTAACGAATGTTCCAATTATTTTCTGTGGCTCCAATGAAATGAACTGTTTGTTTTCCTTACTTATTTAGCTCAAATTTGCAAAACGTTGATTGATACATAAAAGGGTGAATTCCTTGAAACAAATATATGAAATAAAATACAAAACGAAAAATGAAAAAAAAATAAAAAATAGAAAGACGTGATATTTATCACATTCCTGAAATAGATGTTTTGTTTGATAATTCTTAGGATGTTCCACAAGTAGTAAAGTAATGGTATGATTTCCATGTGGAACAATATTTTTTCTTCTGTAAAATTCTATTCATGAACCATATGAGTATTTGAATTTGTAGTCTGGTGCCAGTTTCATTTAAGTTGAAGTTGTATTTCTTTGTATATAATAACAAACAAATATCTCCAGTTCGTATAAAAGAGAAAATAGGTATGTGCTATTGTCTAAGATGCTGACAAGCTGAATCTGCTTTAACTTATGGCCATCGATGAACTTTTATACTGACAACAGCTATTATGTTCTAGGCAAATTTTGTTCTCCTAGTTGTATATTTAAGTTTGAGTGGAACTAATTTATTACACAACTTATATTTGTTTTTACTTTTTTTCCTAATAGCAATATGGAGATGTCAGAACTCTCTATACTGCATGTAAGCACAGGGGATTTGTGATGATATCTTACTATGACATAAGAGCTGCTCGAACAGCAATGCGCGCTTTACAAAACAAGCCCTTAAGACGAAGAAAACTTGATATTCATTTTTCAATTCCCAAGGTATGTACCAAAATATCATTTTTTTTCTTCAATGCCATTGAATATGTGATCATTATTTTCTTGCTACATTCAGGATAACCCATCAGAGAAAGATATTAACCAAGGAACTCTTGTGGTGTTCAACTTAGACACTTCAGTAACCAATGAAGACCTTCGCCAAATATTTGGGGCTTATGGTGAAGTCAAGGAGGTATAATTTTTCCCATGTATCTAGTTGTTTACTTCTTGTCCTTGTTTTGTCTTTTGCTGTTATTTATAGTGGCTTCCGCTGGAGTTCCTCTTCCGTTGTATTAGTTGTCTTCTTATGAAATGCAGATCAGGGAAACACCACATAAACGACACCATAAGTTCATTGAGTTTTATGATGTTAGAGCTGCAGAAGCAGCTCTCAAGGCCTTAAACAGAAGTGACATAGCTGGGAAGCGCATTAAACTTGAACCTAGCAGGCCTGGTGGAGCTCGCCGGAGGTACGTTAATATCTCAGCTTTTACTCTGTGATATGGTCTTGGTTTATATTTCTACCATCATTTTTTCAGTTTTTGCTGACAATAGTTACACGTTTCCCACTGTCATCGTTGATGCTATAATTGTCATTTTCATACTTTACAAGTAGGAACGAAGGTCTTCCTTGTCAGCTTCACTTTCTTGCTCACCCTCTCCTGTGAATGCATGTGGAAGTAGGAAGTTCATATACCGATGCCTCTCAGTTGCTTGTGTTTAGATTAAAAGATGTTATGTCTTCGGATTGTTACAAAGGCCATTTGTTTCACACAATGATTCTATTGCTGTTGGGGAGTGGAGGTGGCATGGCTTGCATTTCTATTTTGAAGTTTTGCCTTCAAAATAGAAATGTTACTTGGTCTCGTATGTTCTGAATATATGTTTCATAATAATGCTCTCTATGCTTATATTTGGAAATTGGATGTTCACTGCCATAGTGATTTAACTTAAATTTTATTATGGTATTGCCATCAAGACTAAGACTCAAGTCACCTGTCCTTTTTGTCACACTTCCGAATTCATTAGACATATAATTCATTGCAGGTTTTACTAATAAAAGAATTAACATTCAAGTGTTTTCTTTTTTCTTATTTTATGCTAAAATTGGTTGCACAATTCTCACAGGTAGCTGGTCAAATTTTGTCAGTCCAGTTGAGCTCAATTTGTTGCATGGTTATAGTTGGTCACCTGGTTTGAGAAATCTCAGCCCGGTGGGAAGCAACCCCTTACCTGGTTTGGCCTCCATTCTTCCTTCCCAGGTTTCAAATCCTGTGAAGATTGCTCCAATTGGTAAAGATCCTGGAAGAATAAGCCATGCGAACCAGGTTATTACCAAGGCTAATACAGCACCAGGAACAGCTTATCAGCATCAATGTCCTGTTCTTGATCCCAGTTTAAGTCCAAATCCTGGACCTGTGTCATCATTTGGTGATTCCAAGTCATCTAGCATTGGAACACTTTCTGGCCCTGAGTTTCTCTGGGGAAGTCCTACTATTCACTCAGAGAGCATAAATTCTTCTGCGTGGTCAACATCGATGAAGGGACTTCCATTCTCGTCCTCTGGACAGGGAATTGGTAACCCATACTCCAGTCAGGATGGCTCATTTCTGGGTTCACACCATCACGTTGGATCTGCTCCATCTCGTAGACAACCAGAAAGGCATTTTGGTTTCTTCCCCGAGTCACCTGAAACATCCTACATGAACCCTGTGGCATTTGGATCCACAAATTTTTATTGTACCAATGGGAACCATGCGATGAACATGGGGGTTCCTGGGGCCACTAACTTAGGTGTTGCTTTTGCTGGAAACTTGACTAAAACTGGTTCTCCTGC
The DNA here is from genome assembly GCF_002742605.1 of Olea europaea var. sylvestris. Classification (NCBI taxonomy): domain Eukaryota; kingdom Viridiplantae; phylum Streptophyta; class Magnoliopsida; order Lamiales; family Oleaceae; genus Olea; species Olea europaea. Next base: position 18,156,156 of record NC_036257.1, on the reverse strand, counting down.
GTCCATAATGATGTCAATGTCAAAGAATGGTCCTACATATTTTGGGAATGGCTCTTATGGAGGCATGGGAGCAACCCTGAATGGTAGATTAATTGGTGACAATGGTCGTAGTAGAAGGGCTGATAGTGGAAGCCACATGGATAACAAAAGTCAGTATCAACTAGATTTGGAAAATATCATCAACGGGGAAGATACTAGGACTACTTTGATGATTAAAAATATTCCCAACAAGTAAGAAAAGGGAACAATTTAAATATCTTTTTGCTTTCCCTAATTAGTAATTACTGATTCTTGAAGTATTTTTCCTACATTCCTTTATAGGTACACTTCGAAGATGCTGCTGGCGGCTATTGATGAAACTCACAAGGGTACATATGATTTCCTATATTTACCGATTGATTTTAAGGTAATTTCTCAGCTGAGTTAGATTTTATTTATTTATTTTGCTAAAGTCAATCCACAGGTAATTTATGTTAAATTCTGTTGTCCAGAATAAGTGCAATGTCGGGTATGCCTTCATCAACATGGCGTCTCCTTCACACATCATCACCTTCTACGAGGTCTGTGTTCCTTTTTTCATCACTTTTCTAGTATGTTTGGAACATTTGACAATTGTTCGTGATGTTCTGTAATCACCCTGGCAAGCTACATAATCTTATATGTTATTTCTTAATCTGCTTGATGACGAACTGACTTTATCATATGCAAATCTACGCAGGCATTTAATGGGAAGAAATGGGAAAAATTTAATAGTGAAAAGGTTGCTTCATTGGCATATGCGAGAATCCAGGGGAAGACAGCTCTGGTCTCGCACTTTCAGAATTCAAGTTTGATGAGTGAAGACAAGCTATGCCGACCTATACTGTTCCAGACAGAGGGTCAAGGGTCTCGTGATCTGGTACGTCACGTATTTGTTTGTGCTGTCTTTTGATGTAAATGCAATACGAACTTGTGATGATTTGTCATATGCTTTCTAGTTAACAAATTTTATTCATCAATTGGTTCCTTCGAGCTGTATATGAAGGAAATGGCTTATCCTTTTGTGGGTCAACATTCCTGTTTTCGTCACTTCACATTCAAGATTTGTCGTGATTCGTGAACTTCTAGACGAACATAATTGCATGAATACCTGTTGTCTTTCAAAATCGTCCATTATATCTATCAGTTCACTGTCATCATATAACCTGATCTGAAGGTATTTTTTTTATTCTCAGGAATCATTAACGTCCAGCAATCTGAACATCTTGTTCTGTCAGCCTGATGGATCATATATTGGAGTCGACAGCCCAAAGGGTGATCCTGATGAGACACCGGAGAAGAATGCACACATGCCATAAGCGGCTGATTCTGAATAAGAATTGGTCAGATTTAACCGCTAACTTTTGTATAGGTTTTAGCTTAATTATCTGATTATGAAACTCAAATGTGCATATGACTCTCGTCTACCAGGCAGCATCCTTTTTTATTAAGGATGCTCCACATGATATAAAGGAAGTTTTCGAAGCATTTATTCAGATATACATGTGAAATCTCTTATTGCTGCTATATGCTTATGTTCGAACGCCCTGCATTCTCTCATTTTCTTCAATTTCTTGTGACTGCTCTGAATTGCCACCTCTCTCTTCCTACATAACTCTTGCGGCCATTCTCGGTTGCACATTTTGGTAAGATAGATTAAGCCCTTGTTTGAGCCATATTATTTTCATAAAAATGCATTTTTGAATACTGTATTGATGGGAAATGTATAGTTGAAAAATAAGAAAATGTTTTGGATTTGCGTGTAATATAATTTTATTGAAGAATGTGTAATTGAAATGATATTAAATCACTGTTTAAGAATATATTTATATATTTTTAAAGAATGTGGCTCAAATAGGGTGTAAATATATAGGTATGTATGGCTAAACGTAAGCAGCTAGTTTCAAAATTAAGCATTCAACCAGAATAAGAAGTTAATTAGTTTAGGCAAACATGCTCTAAAATGAGAAAACGTCTGCATGTTGTGCTTCTTCCTGTTTTATTTCTTGTAGGGTAATTAAGTGACTCATGAATTTGCATCCTTTACTAATTTAAGATGTGATTCTTTTGTATGGAATTATAATATATATCTGATTATTTTTATGCAATTCGCACCGATCTGAGTTATTATATTTTGGTAGTTTGCGTATATATACAAAGAAGAAATGGTTTTAGGGGAAAAATATGTTGTTGGTAGAAAGAAGCTGAGAAAAGAAAAAAGACAACAAATTAGGTAGGAACGGAGTATTCAAACTTTTAAAAATTGCATATAGATCGTATTTTGCAAGACTTACCAACTCATTAACAAGAATTGCATGATCTCAAATTTTGAATTATAATCTAAACATTAATTTTCAATTTGGATTATTTATCAAAACATTCCTTTTTTGATTTCGAGATTTGGTCTTCCATGTTCTTGATAGCCACCCTACACCCCAGTTGGTTTGAACCAATTGATTAGTAAATAGCAAAAAGTCTCAAAATTCTTGTTGAAATCTCACCAACCACCTTGTTTGCCTCAAATGGAATTGTGTTTGGGATTCATTCGAAAAGGATGGTTCAACTACTTGATATTAACAATTAGATTTTGTTTTAAACCCGAGATCCAAGACACGGTATGAGAAACAACATAAAAATAAATAAATTTAATGTCGATTCTATTATGAAACGAAAAATATATGAATTTGGCAGAAGAATAAATGAGTTCCAACTATTGAAGCACATGTTTCAACATGAATCAAGTTTAAATTTCAGATCTATCATAATCTCAAACTCCAATCACTAGCCCTGCCTTGAAAGTAACGATGTCGGATATGACCAGCTTCCATTGGGTGATAGGCGCAAGGTCAATGAACACATAAATTCAAAATGACCAATTATAAAAGGATAGAACAACACATGCATAAATGTATAAATATATAATGTTGACAAGCGGATAACATAAAGATCCAGAACAAACCCACTTCCATTTACTTCATCCATACGATAACGAGACAATTAGGTTAACATTCTTTAAGCAGAAATAAAACAAAGTCAACTCTTGGTGGTTGTAATTAACTGCAGAACTTGATCACCATCAAATTCTTGTGACAAATTGAAATAAAGAATTTAATGCTTTAATAGGTCAATTCATGAGAAATTTCTAGTGAGAAACTCATTGATGGCCTTCTGGCCTTTATCTCAAGAGCGATGATGCGCACACAGTCCAAGAAATGAACAGTTTTTGCTCCTTCAATTCATAGAAAATCAATTCCTTGTATATGTCAAAAACGTGGAAGCTTAATCAGAATGATCAATCTTGGTTCTTGTGAAAATTATGGTCGGAAATTAAAAATAAATAAATAAAAAGGGAGACCGAAAATTATATGAAAATTAATGGGGAGTTGATTTTGCTAATTCTTTCATACAAAGCAAATGGACTAGTGTCATGTTTGAGAGTGCTTACATAAGTTGTGAGTCCTATAAAAGTGTGAATAAAAAAATGTTTGATCAATTTAAGTTATAATTTAAACTTTCATAAAGAGTTGCATACAATAGGGCACTATTTCACTGGTCTAGTATCTAATTCTGGTCTTCTTATTAAGCATAGAGCTCTTAAGGACTTGTTTGGGGAAAAAGGACCAGACATTGGCATTGGAACTTCAAGCCTTCATGACCATTTATTAATCTCCCTTTGCAAGGTATGTATAAATTAACTTGCTTAACCAGCTTTCGAGCATCCCATTTTAGTACTTTCACAGTAGTGGACACTTGAGTATCTTGGTGCTGCACGACACATTTTATTCACAATAGCAACGAACAAGTTTTTCAAATTCATAATTTTCACAGGAAGCATATGTGATCAACAAAGAAGACAGCAAAATCGGTGCAAATTCAGTAATGCCAAGAGAGAAGTATCCAAAGCCCTTAGTCTTCCATGATGGGAGGCTGGCTTTTTTACCCACTCCCTTTGCAACTTTGGTCATGTTCATGTGGATTCCTATTGGATTTGTGCTGGCAATCTTCAGACTTTTTGTGGGAATTTGTTTACCTTACAAAATGGCCATTTTCTTAGGCACTTCAAGTGGTGTAAACCTCAGAATCAAAGGCTGTGCACCCTTAAAATCCCAAAATGGTAAAGGTGTACTCTATGTTTGCACCCATAGAACCCTCTTGGACCCAGTTTTCCTCAGCACATCCCTAGGAAAACCCTTAACTGCAGTAACCTACAGCCTAAGTCAAATGTCTGAAATCATAGCGCCTATAAAAACAGTCAGATTAACAAGAGATAGAAAACAAGATGGTGAGACAATGCAGAAATTACTGAGTGAAGGTGATTTAGTGGTCTGTCCAGAAGGAACCACCTGCAGAGAGCCATATTTGTTGAGATTTAGCTCACTTTTTGCTGAATTAGCTGATGAAATTGTGCCCGTTGCCATTAACACAAATGTGACCATGTTTTATGGGACTACTGCAAGTGGGCTCAAGTGTTTGGACCCAATTTTCTTCTTGATGAACCCCAGACCAACTTACAGAGTTCAGATTCTTGGGATGGTGCCCAAAGAACTAACTTGTGCTGGAGGTAAATCTAGCCATGAGGTGGCTAATTATATACAGAGACAACTGGCTCATGCATTGGGTTTTGAATGCACAACTCTTACAAGAAGGGATAAGTACATGATGCTAGCAGGGAATGAAGGTGTAATCCAAGATAATAGAAAACAACCCTAGATTTGCATTAATTTTTAGCATTTTCTATCTTTTTTATTCTTATTTTAGTCATTGTATATTTTTTTGTGAAATATATGATTTATTTATCCCTATATAAATAAATTTTATGTTAGATCTCACCTTTGTATGGGGCATGTATTTGGATGATATTAATGAGGATATTTTGATCATCATTTTATTTGTAGTGGTATGTAAGAAAAATAAAATAAGAGTTTAGTGTTAACGTATACACAATTATCTTGAGTTAATTGTTTCAATGGTTGCTAAACTTAGGTCCATGTCTTTGATTGATCACTGAAATTTAAAATGTCGAGTCTTGGTCACTGCATTTTAGATTCATGTATTCGATTACTCACTAAAGTTTAAAATGTCAAGTTTTGACCACTAAACTTTGAAAAATATTGTATATTACTCACTGAATTTTGAAAAATATTGTACATTACTCACTGAACTTTGAAAAATATTGTACGTTATTCACTATAAATTCGATATTTTTCAAAATTCAATAGTTATACTAATGAGTAACGTATGACATATTCCAAAGTTTAGTAGCCAAAACTTAACATTTTAAAATTTAGTAAGCAATCTAAAACATGAACCTAAGTTCAGTGAGCAATCGAAAATATTGACATAGTTTAGTAACCAAAACTCGATATTTTAAACTTCAGTGACCAATCAAAGATATGGAATTAAGTTCAGCGATCATTGGAACAATTAACTCCAATTATCTTATACACGCTTTTATAACGACCAATTTGTGTTGATTTAAACTTGAACTCAATGTTTCAATTAATATTATGAAAATCAAAGCAATCAGTTTGACAAAAAACAATAAAAGAAAAAATGAGAATTGTTCAAGTTATTTGTTCAAAATGGTTAAAATAAAACATTAGCTTTGGAATTGATTTTTGTCATTCACAGGAGCATTTAAAATGGGCAGTAAAATCAAACACACATATCTTATGGCACAGAACGTTATGTAGCCAAATCAAACCATAATAGTCTGAAATGGAAAACCCATGAGTGGATTATTTACTTGGTCTAGTTATTAGAGAAGATAATTTGGGTGATACCATATTCATCTCATTATTGCCATTTTTAAATTGTCAATCATAATTCTTGTATTATATTTATTTGTACCACATATGCAAGAGGACAAGTGACTAGGCCAAATTTTAACAAAATTTATAAATCATTTATAAATTATCAAATTGTTATAAAACGAGGGATCGGGAAAGTAGAATTAACTTATTTCTATCTATTTAAACAGTTTATAAACATTCTCAAATACACTCTATTAACTCTCACGGTTATATTTGGTTAAAGTAGCATTTTTTACAAGTTGGTAAACTCACATATTGAATGTACTATAATTCATCATAGTTTATAAGACAACTAAGTTGAAAATTCTTAGCATAAGTTTGGGTAATTGAAAATTCTTAGCATAAGTTTGGGTAAATTGTGAGTTCTCAAAATTATAACGTGATAAAAACGTGTGGTAAATAAGTATGTAATACTTATAGACAGTGGTAGATCAAGCACCAGATGAGGTGGCATGGCCGCCCGTGTTGATCTACCAAGATTTACCAGTTGGATTCAGAGGGAGGCTGTGTCGCAGACTTGCAGTCACCATTGTTGCAGGGGAAGCTTCGAGCCTAGAGGGAGGAAATTATTGTGGGCCATTTGTTATGGACCTTTTTTTTTTTTTTTAGTTAGGCATATTAATACATTAAGTTAAAACGTTGGCCTTCTCTCACGTTCTCTCAAACTGGCAATTGCAAACCCCATTCGGCCATTTTGAAATCTGGAATTGTGGTTGAGCATTGATATCTCCAACCAAGTATATGTATCGTCGTCAACGATCAACGATCGTCCTAGCTCTAGACAATTGCTGGATCTAAAATTATTTATAGATCTTACGAAATGCGTGATTAAAACTAATAATTGACATCGAAAAATAAATTATAACATACTTATAACGTTACCCAAAAATAGGCTTAACTTATTTAACTCAAAAGTTGTAGGACTAAATTGTTTGACTCTTAAGTTGTGGGTGGCAATAAGATCCTGTTTGATACCCATTATTTCAAAAATTAAAGTGTTCTGAATAGTATTTTTGGAGAATGTGAAGTTAAAAAGTAATGAAACTTTATTGGTTAGTGTGTAAAATATTTTATTGTGCGAATGTGTGATGGACAAAGATATTGTAGCAAATGATTTAAATCATTAAAGGTTGTTAAATAGGAGCTAACAAACATTTGATGGGGGCATATTGTATTGGAATGAGTGCATACAATGATGGGGGAATAGTGTCAAACATCTGTACTTGTAATGAATGTTATGCAATCAATTCAAATGCATTGTGCTTGAAATAGCAAATTAATTCTTTGGTTGTAAATTTGCAGTAATCCATCAGTGCTTTACATGCCAGATATTTTAATAGATGATGAAGAAAATACAAGAAGCGTGGAAAGTGATACAATTCACTAAGTCAAAATAGAACATGCCAACACCTTATATAAAATAAACTCAAGAAGGTAACACGTAAATAGTTAAGGCATGAGTATCTTATTCTCTCTAAGAACATTCAAAGTTAGAACACTTTGCGATTTATCATTAACTCGTTGATGTTCATTGACTAGCTGCTATTGAATTCAGGCGAGCCATGTAATGATATAACAATTTTAATGGATGAAAAATATTTGGAGAGAACTTTTATAAAATTGTACATTCATGGAACCAAAGACCCAAATTAGAACTCCGTTAACAAAAATTGTGTTACACATTGCATATTGCTACAAATATTGCTAAAACTTACAAGAAACAACTATAATTGTTTAGGATACTTTTTTTTTCTCAAATTTCAACAAATACTTTTTAACAAAATAAAAATAAAAATAACAACTAGATAAATATTTAAGTGTCTGTTTGATTGTAAGAATAGAATTTGGATGAGAAGAAAAGGAATTTCAGATAATTGAATTGTCTAAAACTTGTTTTATCAGAACTTGTCAATTAAATGTGCTTAATTTTTCACCTAGAAAATATTGCAATTTTGAATCTTTTGATGTTCGTTTAGCTTTGTTTTCTATGAAATTTGTCAATTAAAGTGATAGAATTGTTACAATTTGAGATAGAATTTGTTTCAATTAAAAAAAAAAAAAAAAGGCCGCCTGGAAAATCAAAAACCACCAAACCCACGGGAAAACCAATTCCTCGAAAAAGGTGGAAAATGGGGGTTGCCAAAGAAAATTTGGCCAATCAAATATATAAAAGGTGGAAAATGGAATTTACTTTCCTACTTTCATGAAAAATTTGTGCAATCAAACAGACCTAAACGAAAAATAATTCACTTGAGGGTAAGGTTAGACGTGCCCTTTTATTTTCTATTCATATTATTATGTTTCCTGCATCAATAAAAGAACTACCATCAAATTATCCAGTGTGGTCGCGTTGGATCTGAAAATTTTGACTTTACTAAAAAAAAATGTTGCAATAACACAATTGAAGAACTAATAATCTGATGTGCGGCATGTGCCGGAAAAAACTGAAGAATTATATCTTGTGCATAGATTTTGATAGGGCATGCCTAGTGTAGAATTCAATTTTCCCTCATGCCAACCATTTTTCATGGCTTGGTTTAATCATCTAATAAATCCAGATCGATTGTGCTCACAATAATTCAAGAATTCTGCCACTACTCTAGTGTCGTCGTGCTTCCAACATGTAGTGGTGGAGTTTGGTGGTTTGGCCTTTCTAAGTTTGACTTAGCAATAGAAACATTAAAATTGCTAACAATGTACTCTACAGTACCATTTATAAGATTATATGGAGCGTTACTTTGATCAACCCATAGCTAAAAATGTGCCGCACCTTGACGCAATGCTAAAACATAGCATGTTTGAAATTTTGCTCTTCTATAATCGAAGAATTCAAGTAAAGTCCAAACTCATCTTCCTTGCTAGAGTCAACCACCATCCGGGAGGAAAGATTCAGGCCAGCAAACTTAGGGTAATATGGTTGGCTTTCTTCTTGTTGCACTACAATTTTGCTGGCTTTGATGACTATATGCGTGACTATCGTTTGATAAGTAGAAGAGAGAAAAAGGTTTCTGGCTCCGACAATGAAAACAGGTCGGAAAAGGATGCTAGAATTCAACTTGTAGGCCTTGATGTCGTGATGACCTCGTGCTGTTGTTGCGATGATGGCTACCACCAAGGAGGACGCGGTGGTTGGATGGATATATAAGTGGTTGGAGGAAATTTAATGGAGAAGAGATATTAAAAATGCATATAATGTATAATATTGTCTGGTCGCCAAATGGATAAATGATATGACCCGTTCCGGATCATTCTAGTGGACCCGAAACGTGACATGTGCCGATAATAGATGCTGACTAGATGTCAAATCTATTTCCAAGGCTGATTATGAGTTACTTCAAAAAAAAATATCAAAATCAAATACTTATGTAAAACATAATGCGATGGGCCCAAATTTTTTACTTCGTGCTTCATTAATATGAGTTATAACACTCAACATGTCGTGTAACTCTCATTCCAAAATCATTAGGCTCTTCTAGCTAAAAAAAAAAAATCGATTGCTACCTGTAGGAAAAATTACGGGAAAATATATATATGAGTTGATGCTCAGTGGGTGGAGAAGTTCGAAAATATTTATACTTTTTAAATTTTACATTTTTATCAAAATCGAGTTCATATCATTGAATAACTCGCAAGATAATATTATATAATTATAGCCAAAATGTAAAACATTTACATACGTCACAAATGTCATCTCAAAGTCAAGCTATAAATATCAACTAATAATCATACTATAATCACATCCTATCAAATATACTGAAAAATTCACAAAAAATGTACCATCTGACTGAAATCTATAATCTGCCCCTCGGACTAAGAACTTTCGTCACAAGCCTTTGGCCCCCTCCATGAACAAAAGTCGATCTCAAGACCTTTGGTAATCAATTCTAGAACATGGGCAAGGCCCCTCTGTTAACTATATGTACACGGTCGAGACCAATATCTGGTCAAGACCCTTTTGTGTAGGATAGAACACGGTCAATGCCCCTCTGTGAATTAGAAAAAATATATAATCACCGGTACTTTCTGGTCGATCTAATTATTACATGTCTCACATATCAAACAAATTTCAATATCACATGTCTTACATACCAAATCACAATTATGCCATAAATAATTTTTGAGATTCCACATGTATCATAATAAAAGAGATTTTCGTAATAATCATATAATCGAACACGTGATTGCACATATTTTGATAATATACTTAATTTATAAATACTTAACAAATA
>NC_036257.1:18129710-18145940 GCF_002742605.1 Olea europaea var. sylvestris | reverse complement strand
CCCCCCCCCCCCCCCCCCCCCTTTTTTTCCTTTTCTTCTCTCTTTTCTCTCTTCTTCTTCTCTGTATTGTTTCTTTGTGTGTGTTAAAGTGTGTGAAATGGATTGATATAGATTTATAATGGATTTGTTTGAGTTTTCCACCGCCTACCACTTTTGTTTCATCTTTTTTTCCCCCCCTTTTGGTTTGACTTTTCTTTAAATTAAACAAAGTATTACAATAAAAGGGCCCATTGCCAACTTATATGTATAAAATTGAAAGTGCCATTCTACCCGCCATATTCATGTTGAACATCATATGCTTACTTTAATCATTAATTTTTATTTTTCTGCATTTATTTATAAGTTTGGAATTAATGGATTCAGATTGAAATCCTAAACACGAATTTTTATTTTGTTTGTCCGTAGAGAAAGCTTTCATATTTAACTTTGTATTAAATCTATGGAGCATCAAATTACTCGTTTGCATGTGTATAAATCTATCATTTCACTAATTTAAGATAAATCACATTTTTGTAAAATAGAAATTGTTGGAGTCGAACCTTGTTCTCCTCCATTGATGCTTCCAGAATTTGATTTGTGACAAAATCGTGTTTTTATAAAGCACGATTTAATAAGTGATGGCAATTTATTGGATGGCCAACACGTGTACTATCTCTGGACGTTGGATTAAATCGGTTCATCTGCCCTTGTTAAACGGTGGAGCCTGCTGGAACGTCACACACAAAACCCTTCATCTTGCTTTCGTCTCTAGGGTTTTCAGAGAGAAAATATTGGCGATATGAGATATGTTGATTTTCTTTGAGTGTTTCATGTGTAAAATCTCTGATTTTACGTGCAGTATAGTGAGATCTTCCTTCGATTGTTGTATTCTGTGTGAATAGTGAAGAAATTTGAGTGATTTCTCTGTTGTATCATTTTGGTGGTGTTTGAAGGTTTTGCGGGCTGAGATCTGAGTGAATCTCTGTAGATCCATTACTATACTTGAGAGATAAATCTCATTTTCATCTCTCTGAACAATATGTAAATCTATTGCCATTTTGGGTTGTTTAGTGCAATCGAGCATAATTCAAATCTTTGGATGCTCAACGGGGGATGTAGGCGTTAGATGTGGTCACCGAACCTCCGAGGCTTAGGCCGAAATAATTCCTTTGTGTTCTTTTAATTTTCTGCAACTTTATTTCTATTCGATTAAAATTTTCTTGTTTCTTGAGTTTAATATCGTGTGATCCTGCATTTACAGTGGTATCAGAGCCACGTCCTAAGGAACAAGATACCTGGATCTTAGAGAAACTAGTGGACCTGCAACGGTCTTGAATTTTTGGAGCTGCTGAAAAGGCAGATTGAGAACAATACGAGTTATTCAACTCGCTCGGTGAGATCTTTTTCATTTTCAGTAAATTAACTTTCAGAAACTTGAGTTTCCTAAATTTTCTCTTGATTTTTCGGTGCACCGTTGAAAACCCCTTGAGACTAATCTTTGTCCAATGGCTCCTGCGAGGCTCTTGGAATCTGAGATAAATCAAGTACGGGTCTGCACTTGGAAAATCTTGTTGGAGAGAACTGTGAAGCCTTGTATTCAATCTTTGCGATTGTTGTCTGTTAATTGTTCTTGCCTGTTCTCTTCTAATATTGCGAGAATTGTGAAACTTTGTATTACTGTGTGCTCTACTGTGCTTCAAATTTGATACAAATTGGTATTTGTTGACTCCCTGTTTAAACTGTTGTAAGTTCTAACTGATCTTTGCATGAAAATTTGTCTGCACTATGGCTACTTCTAAGTTTGATGGTAAAATTGATTTTGATATGTGGAGTCAGAAAATGAGAGCAATTTTGATGCAAATGAAATGTGTCAAGTCTTTAGATGATTCATGGCATGAGGGCTTAGCTCCTAATAAGAAATCTGAACTTGAGGAAATTGTTTGGAGTACTATATTTCTGTATTTGTCTGATAATGTGATCAGAGAGGTAGGTGAAACTACTACTGCTTCTGATTTTTGGGCCAAACTTAAGGCTAAGTATGAGACCAAAAACACTCCAAACAAATGTTTTCTTTTAAAACAATTCTTCTCCTTTAAAATGGATCATGCAGTTGATTTAGAAGAAAATCTTAGTAGGTTCAAAAAACTTACCCAAGATTTGGCCAATTATGATGAAAAACTTTCAAAAGATCAATTGGCTATAGTCTTGTTAAACTCTATTAGTGACAAGTATAGGAACATTAAAGTTGCCCTTGAATATGGTAGGGATGAACTCACTCTTGATGTTATAACTAATGCTTTGAGGAATAAAGCTTTAGAAATCAAGGCTGAGTCAAGTAACAGTCACACTGGAACTAGTTTTTTAACTAAAGGAAAATCTTTTGAAAAACCTATACAAAATTTTAATTTTCAAAAACAAATAGGAGATGGGTTGATAGAAGTAAGACCAAGAATAATGCAAAAGGTAAAAAAATGTTATTATGGTGGTAAACTTTGTCATTTTGCAAAAGATTGTTTTAAAAAAAAATGATTCAAAAGAAAAAGGTTTTGATGGAAGCAATGCACTGGCCTATGATAAAACCAAAACAGAAAATGGTTTTCTGTTAGTAAGTGCTGAAAAATGCCTAAGTGATGAATGGATACTTGACTCAGGATGTTCTTTTTATATGTGCCCCAACAAAAATTGTTTTATAAATTTAGAAAGAACTAAAGGGGGTAAGTTATAATAGGCAACAACTTTGCATGTAAAGTGAGTGGAATTGAGACTGTCAAATTATTATTAGAAAATGGTACTGTTTTGTTCCTAGAGAACCCAAGACATGTCCCAGATTTGAAAATGAATTTAGTGTCATTAGGAATGTTAGATGACAATGAGTTTAACATAATTATGGATTAAGGACATATAAAAATTCTTAGGGGAAATGACTTGGTCACTTTAGGACCTAAGAGACATGGCCTTTATTGTCTGAATACAAAACCTTTGCTTGGATTAACTGCTTCTGTTGTATTTGAAAAGTTTACTTTGGCTAAACTGTGGCATGAAAGGCTTGGCCATATTGGTAAAAAGGGTTTGAATATTTTGCAATCAAAAGGTGTTTTTGGAAAACATAATCTTGGTGATTTTGGCTCCTGTGAACACTGTATTTTGGGAAAGCAAGCTAAACTTCCTTTTCAAAGTGGAATTCATAAATCCAAACAAAGACTTGAGTATTTGCATGCTGATCTATGGGATCCTGCTTCTGTCTCTACTTTAACTGATTTTAAATATTTTTTGCTAATAGTTGATAATTTCTCAAGAAAAGTTTGGGTTCATCTACTAAAGTCTAAATATGAGACATTTTTTGTTTTTAAGGACTGAAAAACTCAAGTTGAAAATCAGGTTGATCTTAAAATAAAATATTTAAGAACTGATAATGGCTGGGAATTTTGCAATTATGAATTTGATAATCTTTGTAAGGAATATGGTATCATGAGACACAAAACTGTTCCCCACACACCATAACAAAATGGAATGACTGAAAGAATGAATAGAACTGTATTGAATAAAGTTAGATGCATACTATTAAGTTCTGGACTGCCTAAAATATTTCGGGGTAAAGCAGTTAAAATTGCAGCTTATCTGATTAATAGGAGTCCTACTAGTGCTCTAAATTTTGTTGTTCCTGAATATGTGTGGTCAAATAGTTCTGTAAATTACTCTTATCTGAAAATATTTGGCTGTACTGCTTATGCTCATCAAAATGTTGGTAAATTAGAACCATGATCATTAAAGTGTGTTTTCTTGGGTTATGATAGACATGTTAAAGGGAACAGATTATGGGTTAAATCTGCAAAAGGTTACAGAGTAATAATTAGAAAGGATGTAGTCTTCAATGAATCCTTGATGCCATGTCTTGAAGGAAAAGAAAATGCTTTGACTGAAAAAGATGTTCAAATTAAGGTGGAGCCCTCCTGCAGTAACCATAATATTTCTGTAACTACTGTAAAAGAAAATGAAAATGAAGAACATGTTATTTTACCTGAAACTGAAGTTGAAACTGAATATGTTGAAGAAGCTGATTCTGCAGCTCTCTCCTTTGATGAGTATCAACTCACAAGAGATAGAGAGAGGAGGCAAATCAGACCCTCCACTAGATATGATAGTGACACCTTTGTATCCTTATTTACTTGCCAAGATCTTATTGAAAATGAGCCAAACTCTTTTGAAGAAGCCATGAAATGTAAAGAAAGAAAAAATTGGAAGATGACCATGGAAGATGAAATGTGTGCACTCCTTAAAAATAAGACATAGATATTAGTTGATAAGCCCAAAGGACAAAAATTAATTAATTGCAAGTGAATTTATAAGATAAAATATGGAGAAGGTGATGATAAAAATGTTAGATATAAACTAGACTTGTAGCAAAGGGTTTCACACAAAAAGAAGGTGTGGACTATACTGAAATTTTTTCTCCTGTTGCCAAGTATGTTACTATCAGATGTCTACTTGCACTTGTTAAATGGGAACTTGATCAACTAGATGTTAAAACTGCTTTCCTGTATGGGGAATTAGATGAAATAATATACGTGAGACAACCAATTGGTTTTGAGGAAGGTGATCTTGAAAACACTGTTTGTTTGTTAAAAAAATCCTTGTATGACCTAAAGCAGGCACCTAGACAGTGATACAAAATATTTGACACTTTAGTCTTGAAACTTGGATTTAAAAGAAGCTAATATGATACTTGCTTGTACTGCAAAGGCAGTGGAGTTAAAAACTCATTATATCTGGTCCTCTATGTAGATAATATGTTGTTGGCTAGTTCTGATAAATCAAAAATTCATGATATTAAATCAAAGTTAAGTTCTGAGTTTGATATAAAAGACCTTGGTGCTGCTAAAAGAATACTGGGCATGCAGATCTGGAGAAAAAAGGATAAAAATATGTTGTTTTTAAATCAATGTGATTATGTGTCTAAAATCTTGAAAAAATTCAACATGCATGATTGTAAGCCTGTAACACTGCCTCTTGCTAGTCATTTTAGATTGTCTTCTGAATTTTGTCCTAAATTTGAAGATGAATATGCCAGAATATCAAGAATTCCATATGCTAATGTAATTGGTTCTGTGATGTATTTGATGATATACACCAGACCTGATCTTGCATATAGTATAAGTAGGCTTATGAGTAACCCTGGTGAAGAACATTGACATGCCTTAAAATGGTTATTGAGATATCTTAAGGGATCATTAAATTTAGGCTTCATGTTTAAATCAGATAAAAATGGAATAAGTTTGAAAGTGTATAATGATTCTGATTTTGCTGACAATAGAGATAATAGAAAATCAACCTCATCTTATTTTTATACACTGTGTGGTACTGCTATCAGTTGGAAATCTCAACTTCAGAAAGTTGTGGCTTTGTCCTCAACTGAGGCAAAATATATAGTTGCAACTGATGCTATTAAAGAAGGAATATGGTTGAATGGTTTATTGTCTGAAATGGGTTTCAATGATAACCACATTGTGCCGTTTTCTGATAACCGAAGTGCTATTCACCTAAGCAAAAATCTCATGTTCCATGATAGGTCAAAACATATTGATGTTAAATACCATTTTATAAGAGATATAATCTCAAAAGGTGAAATTAAGATTGAAAAAGTTTCTACTCAGTTTAATCCATTTGATATGGGTACAAAAGTAATTCATTTAACAAATTCTTAAACTGCTTGAAACTTTTATCTGTTGATTCTTTGTGATTCATATGTAGGTACTTGGAGCAAATGAAAAAGACATAAGATCATGCTCCTGACTGCACTAATGGCTCAAATTCTGGCAGCAAGGTGGAGATTGTTGGAGTCGAACCTTGTTCTCCTCAATTGATGCTTCCAGAATTTGATTTGTGACAAAATCGTGTTTTTATAAAACACTATTTAATAAGTGATGACAATTTATTGGATGGCCAACACGTGGACTATCTCTGGACGTTGGATTAAACCGGTTCATCTGCCCTTTTTTATTTGGTGGAGCCTTATGGAGTGTCACACACACAACCCTTCATCTTGCTTTCGTCTCTAGGGTTTTCAGAGAGAAAATATTGATGATATGGGAGATGCTGATTTTCTTTGAGTGTTTCATGTGTAAAATCTCTGATTTTACCTACAGTATAGTGAGATCTTCTTTCGATTATTATATTCTGTGTGAATAGTGAAGAAATTTGAGTGATTTTTCTGTTGTATCATTTTGGTGGTGTTCGAAGGTTTTACGGGCTGAGATCTGAGTGAATCTCTATAGATCCATTACTATACTTGAGAGATAAGTCTCATTTTCATCTATCTGAACAATCTATAACTCTGTTGCCATTTTGGGTTGTTTAGTGCAACCGAGTATAATTCAAATCTTTGGATGCTCAACGGGGGATGTAGGCGTTAGATGTGGTCACCAAACCTCCAGAGCTTAGGCCAAAATAATTCCTTTGTGTTCTTTTAATTTTCTGCACCTTTATTTCTATTCGATTAAGATTTTCTTTTTTCTTGAGTTTAATATCGTGTGATCCTGCCTTTATAGAAATGATGCCTAAGGGAAATTATAATATAAAAACAGTGGACATATTTCTTAAAGTAGAGGAGAGAAATTTGCTTTATAGAATCAAATCATAGTACTCAAGTGAAAGCCTTGTAAGAAAATATTCTGAGGATGAATGCTCAATGGCTAAAGATCGGCTGAAAAATCTTCGATGGCTCACCACTCCCCCTAACTAGAAAAGTCTTCGATGGCTCAACCACTGTCCCAAGGTAAAATCTGAACCTTTCTTAGAGTTTTTGATGCAAAAAGAAACACAATTTAATACTGCATAAAACAAACACATCTGGTAAAAGATATAGACACGATGACCCAATAATTCAACATTTTTTTCCCAAAGTCTGAGAAAATTTAAAGGCCTGGGGACCCTTCTAAAGTTCATCCATTGAACACTTCCTTTTTTACACTGTTCCCAATCAAGATTCTCATATTCATCTTACACAAAACCAAAACAAAAATACCAAAAAAAAAAAAAAAAAATGTTACAAAAGTAAGAGCAAGCACTACAAAAACCCACCTCGAAGTTATTCCTCTGTACATATTTTTTTGTGTGATTTTCACCATAAAGATGTCACTTTGGCAAGTGATTAAAAATAACACCAATTTGACATCAAGTCCTCTAGGTATGGCACTTGCCTGCTAAACAAATGTGAATTTTCTATGTTCTTGTGACCAAATTAGAAATCCGTCCTCAATTCGAATTGCAGGCTTCTTCCCATCAGATATTCTTCTTTTTTTGTCGTGAAGCGCCGTTGGATCAACCTAATTGTGTCCTTGCATCTGATTCAGAACCAGAAAATGAATTATGGATACCAAGATATGGTGAAAATCAGGGAAATTTCTTGGAATGGCCGGTGCTGAGCTAGACGGGATGATCGGTCCAGCACCAAAAACTCGTGATCCACTTGAATTGGTCGTATTCAATACCGATGAACTCGTGCTGCAAATTTAAATGCTGATGAGTTTATGTTATCTTGACTGATAGATGAAATAACAGAAGATGGACTAATGGTAATATTAGTAGTTAAAAGTTCACCAAGTTGATGGATATTGACACGTATTGTAACCTGCATAAGAGAAACGTACATTAAATAAAGCAAAAAGATTCCATAAAGAATGTAACTTTTTTCCAAATTCTTAGTCAAATATATTCGAGATTACATTGTGTTACGAGAAAATGGGACTTGTTAACCATTTTCAATCAACTCGATTGCTAAATATTTTATACCAATCGAGACATTTTATTATCTTCACTAATGGATCTAACTAGCATCACAAAGAAGTGCTTATTTTTAGCATAAAAAATGTAGCTTACTTGGGTCAGTGCTCGTGGTTACAGCAGCACCACCAAAATTGCAGCTAGTGGGAATTGGATTCTTCTGATAGTAGCTATTAAAAGCGTACGAGGCATGATCACGAACAGTGATTGGATTATAGCAGCTGCCACCGGGCTGAATTGCTGAACAATCAGCGCCACCGTAGCCACAAGCATAGTCTAGTGCAATTTGTAATGCTGTTTGTGACACAGATTGGCTGGCAACACACCAACTGCCACCTGCCGGGGTGGTTGTCGTGGTGGCTGGTGTCGTTACGGGATTGGCAGGATTCATTACGCTAGGCGAGTCAGGGCCGGAAACTGTTGGATTTAGCACTGGACTGGTGGTGTTGGGAGTAGAGGGGTTGGCCGTTGGAACTGTTGTTAGTGGAGTTGTAATGTCCATTTGTCTTGTAGAAATTGAGATTGAATTGTGCAATTTTTTCGCCCCCAACGCCCTCTCGGATAATACTGAACAGAATTAAAGTAAGAAAAAGGAGAAGTTTAAAATTTTTAGCCTATTATCCTATGCAACATTGTTAATTGTGCTTGACATTTTTATTCATGAACAAAAATCACTGTCTATTCAATGATGAGACTCCAAAAAGCAAAAAGAATTCAAAACTGACTGGAAATAATATAATGATGACATAAAAAAGTTAATTTTGAAAAGAATCTATCCTAGAGATTGAAAATTTAAAAACAAATTGACTATGAATACAATTTTGATGATCTGAACACCAAAATCATCTTTACAAACCAATCAATTCTTAGTAACTTAAATTTAATTTCCTAAATTTGGAAATTATGAAAGAAAACTAATGACAGAATCTATGTGCATGATTTAAAAGCAATTCATTTAACATTTACACAAAAAAAAAAAAAAATCTAAATTGAAGAATAAAGAATAAAGGAAAAAGGGATTCAAAGCTTGTAAAAATCAGAGAATAAGATTCCCTTGCTAAATCAAATTAAACTAATGCAATCAAGAACCAATAGAGATGTATAAAAATCAATAATTAAATCAAAAAAAGAAACTTAATTTACCTGAGCAAATTATAAGAACAGCCAGATTCATGAATTTAAGAAAACTAATAAATACCCTTCTATGCATGGTTTTCTTCCTTCTTCAGCTGTTTTTCCAGTCAAGTTCAGCTTTAGCTTAGTTTGGAACCAAAAAAGGACAAGCTAAACCAAGTCAAAACATGATCATTCTTTGAAAACGGAAGGATTTTGTGTCCATCATCATATGATATATATATGTATAATTATATACATATCTTGATGACTATGAAATCTGTGTTTTGTGTGTGCGTGTATTTGTGTGAGAGAGAGAAAGAGAGAGGGTGCAGAGAGAGTAATAGACAGAGGGAGAGAGTGTGTGTAAGTATGTATATGTGTGTGTAAATGGAAACTTAACATCTGTAGGGGGAACATGAAAAAAGTTGAGAGGAAGGGGAGAAGAAAAGACAGAAAGGGGTAAATTACAGCAAAGGTCCCCAACCTTCAATTCATTTGCACTTTTTTCTCTGACCTTTATATCTACTACATTGTTCCCAATTTTGGAAAGAATACGTAGCATTCGTTGAAACCAACGATTTTCATTTCAACCCATTTAATCAGCTTATTCAAAAATTAAATGACAAAATTCTCTCGAAAAAAGTATTCATCTGTTGCTTCTTTATCTATCTCTTAAGAAAAACAAAAGAAAATAATTTTAAAATGTCATCTTTTCGACAAAGATCTTTGGCTTTACCCATGACCGGTACCACCAAACCTCCAACATTGTATTGCCATCACGCCACCACCACTAACATGAGGGAAAAATATACTGATGGCAACATGGTAGGTATGCATGCTCTCGCGTCCTGATAGTAATTTTGTCACCTTGTTTATATTTTTTTATTAAGTATTTGAATATTTAAATTATTATTTTTTATTTACATTTATAGAAATTAAAAAAAATTTACTAATGGGAGATAAATGAAAAGTCCACAAATCTACTTAACGATCTATCCAAATATATAAAGACAATTTTTTACTTAATAATGAATCCTTTATAAGCTTATCTTTCAACACATTTATATAAAATAATACGTTGTGAAATTTCTTCCATGCATTTATAGTCAAAGTATTGAGGTTTTAGTGAAGGAATCATTTTGTCCTACATCGAAAAACTATCAATCATATTAGAGAAGAAAAACCTATAAATAACGTGTGGATGTGTGCATATTAAAGTATTTATTTTTTGGAATATGTAATTTAATATTCGAAATATTAGATAAAAATTAAACGAATAGCAAACCCCACCTCAAAATGAGCTCGTCCCAATTAAGCAGGGCATACTCACCCTGTTTGAGATGGCTACCCACGGAGCTCACATTTGGCAAGACAAATCGTTGTCCCTAGAGAAATCCGTCATTATTCTAGGATCCCGATATTATAAAAAAAAATGATAGCAAATGAGAAGAATTCCCTCCTAATATTGGCTATGGCGGGGATGGTGTGGTGCTGATGTGGAGATGACAACGATGTAGTTGTGGTGGAGGAGGACAACGATTACTGGTTTTTTTTTTTTTTTTCCAATTCTTTTCCTCGCCCATAGTTTGTTTATTTTTTTTATTTTGTTTTTTAATATTTTAATTGCGAATACAAATCACAATTTTGTCATTTTAAATTTGAATATGCTAGTCATATTGGTTGACTAACGAAAAATCAATGAAAGTCATCTATTTGGATGAATGACGTTCATTTTCAATAGGTTATGAACAAAGTAGTAAAATAAAAAGGTTAGAGATAAAAGTGCAAAAAAATCTGAAGGTTGGGAACCTTTGCCATAATAAACCCAAAAGAAAGTGAAAGAGGGAATTGTTTGGAATTTAAGTGTGGTCCTGTGGGGTTGAATTAGTGATGATAGTAATGATGGTGATTGTATGTGCAATTTCTCTTTTTCAACCTTTTGTGTTTCAAAACATTTTTTTATTTCATAGGACTCATTCTAGTATCCAGAAGCCATCCAAAGTGGAGGAAACTGAATAAACACTTTAGAAAGTCATCTTGTACCATTATATAGAATTAGGAAAAACTATAGAGAAAGACTTCATTTTGTACTTAATGACCCTTAAAAAAAATTCATTCAATTTTCGAGTTAAACCGCTTGTCGATTCATTTGAGTTCTAAACACATTAAGAGATTAAGTTGCAAATTCAAGTGTGTTAGGAGGAAAAAGTCATGTGGGACATGGGACTTTCACATGTCTTTTGTTTGACGTCGTAATAGTCCTTACTTTTAAGAGAGTGAGAGTGAGAGTGAGAGTGAGGCTAATTTATAGCATAATTGTAAATGATAAATTAAGTGACCTTGCTACATGAGTCATAGAGACGTATTTTATTTAAAAAGTAGTTCACCTGTTGTACATGAATTTTCTCAATTTTCTTGCTTTCTCATGTGGATATTAGTACTATATGTTACTATTTTCATCGCTCCTATTTCATTGCACGATTTATACTAGTTAAAATAGTATTATGTAGACATACTTTATCAAAAATAAGGACAAAAATTATCTTTCAAAGAAATGGTTTTGCTTAGAAGATCATGTTCATTTGTTTGTTTATTTTTACTTTTTTTAGTTGGGTAGTTATGTAACCTTCACCATCAACTACATATGGTTCTTGGCAACATATTTATCCACCTTTTCTATTTTTTTCCTCTTTTTTGTTGAAACTGTCTTGTCAAGTTTTTTCTTCCTTTTAAGATTGGACAAGGTACTGACAGTATGCTTGCTGGTGCATGTTTCTTATTGTGAGGAAGCCAAAGTAATTGCCTTATATTCATTAAACCAAGCAATATTTTTTCATGATTTTCTTGCAATGATTGGTCAGATTAAAAGATTACTGTGAACCTCAGACCATCTGATCAAGACTCCTCTAGGTACATTAAAAAAACTACCTGAGAGCTTGTATCCCCACCAATTCATTTTTTGTCAAGCAAAAGTCCCACATTGATTCTTCCCAAAGTCAAAAGTTTAGTAGAGGTTCACCAAGGCTCTTTTTCTTTCTTTTTTTGTTGGCATATACTTGATTATTTAAAGTGAAATATGAGTAACATATTATAGAAAATATATTTTTATATAACCTTTTTATGTAGCATTTATATTTTCTTAAGTATCCAATTTGGCAAAGCAACAAATGCTCTAACTTTCAATATACATATATATATACATATATATATATATATATATATATATATATATATAGATACATACATACATACATACATACATACATACATACATACATACACTGACGAATGAGGTTTTGAAAATATTTGAAGATGGAAGGTGGAAAAAAAGGAAGGGAAAAGCAAAATGTATTTTAAAAAACTATTGTTACGATAATGTCTTTCTACCTTCAAAATTAATCAAAGAGACTAAAGGTCTTCTGAATATTTGGGGGTGGGCTATTCCTATCCTCGGACATGGTAGAATTAAATTTTGTTGATGTAATGAGGTTTTAACTCTGTAATGAAAATGTATAGTATAGGTGAGTTCAATTTTTTTTCCAAATTAATATGTATAGCACTGATGAGTCTTATTTTGTATCTCAAGAGATAACGTGACATGTTCTTTTTTGTGTAGTAATTTTACATATCATATTAGTTAGAGGACAATGTCAAATTCGCAACATTGTATTAGGTGAGTCAGCATAGTAATTATTCATCAGGGAATGCTGGACGGACAGAGCGCTGGGGCGCCAATTAGATAAACCCTATCCAAACAGAAACAAACAAAAAGGTGTTACGCTATGGGGGCAAGCCCCTGTCCAAACAGGGGGCTGCCACGCATGCAAAAAGTTCAACCCAACAAAAAAATTTCAATAAATCTATGTATAGAGATTTTATTGTTTACAGAACAGGAACAGATACTCACATAAAGGGTGGGTGAGGTGAATATTTTTTTTAATTTTTTTACTCACATGGGACCCACCCCATGTGAGTGTTCTGTAAAGTTTCTGTAAACCTCCATCTATACAACAAGAAGGGATCAAAAAATTTGTTTGACAACTCGACTCAATCATGTTCGGGACTAGTCAAGAATCCCAAACTTCACTTAGGATGGAAAACTTAAATGAGGATTTTGCAGCATGTTGTACCTAATGTTTATTTGAATTGTGTTTATTAGATAGCCTATATAGGTCTCATTCGTCTACTCCTTATTTCGTCTTAGTTTATTCTGATTTTTACATTAGAATTTTATTGATTTTTCTCCCATAATCAAAAACTTTTGTCTATTAACTATAACCTATTTGATTCCGGATTGAATGAAAATGTGAATCACAAATCTCTAGTAGATGATATGACTTCAGCACTAAGCACTACAAGATCTCGTGCATTACTAAACCATGGTATTAAATATATTCTTTTTGAAGTGAAATCCCAAATTATTTGAAAGAGTGAAATATTGACTTTGTTGCTATGGAATCCGAAGTCTTCGTACTTGAACAACCCTATTTAATTTATTCTGAATTACTAAAGCAGGATTCACTCTGCAACTCAATCCGACCCGAATCTTGCAACTCGAAGCTGATACATATATATATACATATATATATATATATATATATATATATATATATAGATACATACATACATACATACATACATACATACATACATACATACACTGACGAATGAGGTTTTGAAAATATTTGAAGATGGAAGGTGGAAAAAAAGGAAGGGAAAAGCAAAATGTATTTTAAAAAACTATTGTTACGATAATGTCTTTCTACCTTCAAAATTAATCGAAGAGACTAAAGGTCTTCTGAATATTTGGGGGTGGGCTATTCCTATCCTCGGACATGGTAGAATTAAATTTTGTTGATGTAATGAGGTTTTAACTCTGTAATGAAAATGTATAGTATAGGTGAGTTCAATTTTTTTTCCAAATTAATATGTATAGCACTGATGAGTCTTATTTTGTATCTCAAGAGATAACGTGACATGTTCTTTTTTGTGTAGTAATTTTACATATCATATTAGTTAGAGGACAATGTCAAATTCGCAACATTGTATTAGGTGAGTCAGCATAGTAAT
Organism: Olea europaea var. sylvestris; assembly: GCF_002742605.1. Lineage (NCBI taxonomy): Eukaryota > Viridiplantae > Streptophyta > Magnoliopsida > Lamiales > Oleaceae > Olea > Olea europaea. The sequence continues at coordinate 18,131,996 of NC_036257.1, read as the reverse complement.
TATTCATCAGGGAATGCTGGACGGACAGAGCGCTGGGGCGCCAATTAGATAAACCCTATCCAAACAGAAACAAACAAAAAGGTGTTACGCTATGGGGGCAAGCCCCTGTCCAAACAGGGGGCTGCCACGCATGCAAAAAGTTCAACCCAACAAAAAAATTTCAATAAATCTATGTATAGAGATTTTATTGTTTACAGAACAGGAACAGATACTCACATAAAGGGTGGGTGAGGTGAATATTTTTTTTAATTTTTTTACTCACATGGGACCCACCCCATGTGAGTGTTCTGTAAAGTTTCTGTAAACCTCCATCTATACAACAAGAAGGGATCAAAAAATTTGTTTGACAACTCGACTCAATCATGTTCGGGACTAGTCAAGAATCCCAAACTTCACTTAGGATGGAAAACTTAAATGAGGATTTTGCAGCATGTTGTACCTAATGTTTATTTGAATTGTGTTTATTAGATAGCCTATATAGGTCTCATTCGTCTACTCCTTATTTCGTCTTAGTTTATTCTGATTTTTACATTAGAATTTTATTGATTTTTCTCCCATAATCAAAAACTTTTGTCTATTAACTATAACCTATTTGATTCCGGATTGAATGAAAATGTGAATCACAAATCTCTAGTAGATGATATGACTTCAGCACTAAGCACTACAAGATCTCGTGCATTACTAAACCATGGTATTAAATATATTCTTTTTGAAGTGAAATCCCAAATTATTTGAAAGAGTGAAATATTGACTTTGTTGCTTTGGAATCCGAAGTCTTCGTACTTGAACAACCCTATTTAATTTATTCTGAATTACTAAAGCAGGATTCACTTTGCAACTCAATCCGACCCGAATCTTGCAACTCGAAGCAGATAGCAAAATTTAACTACTAATTAAAGACAATCTTGTTGATCAAGCCCGCCAATCATGTACCAATTTTAAGAAATAATGTTATTTACAATAATTTGAGCTATATTTTCTGCCATATAGGGTAGAGTTTTGTTGGTGAAGGGACCCTATAGTAAGTACACTAAAGTGAAAATATCTATAAAGTGAGAGAGGTGATCTTCCCGAATCCTAGCCTAAACGTCAACTTTTGACCAATCGATGTCGAAAAATTCTACAAGCTAAGATGTATTTTATGATTTTAAGCTTCTTTTTGGTTAAATAAGAAGTCACTTTTTCTATTTTTGTTAAACTAGTTAAATAGATAATGTATTTGAAAGAGACCATGACTTGTAACAAGTTAATAGTGATTAGTAAATGCTAATATCATAATATGTGGATATATTTATTGAAGACTGATATATTTATCAAAAATAGGATCCAAAAACTTTAAGAAGATGTGGATTAACTGTACTTTAAAATAATATTTAGCAATTAGCGATGTTCTCAAAATCGGATGCGGAAAAACCGAGAATCGGATCAAAATCCGGTCCGATCATAGGAGAAAACCTCAACGCAAAACCTGGGAACAAGTCCAGTTCAATCGAAACCGGCGAACCAACATTCAAATCCAAAATGAGCTTAACCAAATACAAGTATTTAATGCTTATATACAAACACACATATGTGACATTGAGAAAGAAGAGAAGGCAGCGAAAATTCGAAAATCTAGAACACAAGGGAGGCTGCCGCATATGGATTTATTTGGAACAAAAGGCAAGCAGTTGCATATAAATTTTCCGGGAAGAAAAGGCAGCAGCTGCAAATGAATTGATTTGGAATTGAAATGCCTTTTATTATTCAACCAGTGTTTAACAACCACTCTTTCAAATCTTTTTTTTTTTCTTATAATCATTTTCAACCATACATTCTCACAATAAAATATTCTTCACGTAAAATTTAGAACTAATTTTCTACTTTTTAACCATATTCTTCAAAAATTTACTATTCAAAAACTCATTTAAAAAATAAATAAAAAATAGAGAGAGACTCTTGAACAGGGGCTCAATGTTGGTTTTCAATATATGAGCTGTAAAACATTGATTTTGTCCCATTTAATTTCAACCCTTGATATAAATTACTTCATAAATAATAAAATGTTAAATAATAGATTTTAAAATGCTATTTTAATTAATAGCAATCTTTAATGTCGTATATAAATTTTTCATCTATTCATTATTTTTATTCAAGGTCAATCCCAATTTGACCTTTTGACTCTTGACCCTTTAATTTTTTTTGGGTCGATGATAGGATCAATTTTCAAAATATTGATAATTATCAGTGTTCTAAAATACATGTATATGCCTTGCATACAGGGACGAGCCCACATGGGGTCACGTG
>NC_036257.1:18105004-18122527 GCF_002742605.1 Olea europaea var. sylvestris | reverse complement strand
GAGAGTGAGAGTGAGGCTAATTTATAGCATAATTGTAAATGATAAATTAAGTGACCTTGCTACATGAGTCATAGAGACGTATTTTATTTAAAAAGTAGTTCACCTGTTGTACATGAATTTTCTCAATTTTCTTGCTTTCTCATGTGGATATTAGTACTATATGTTACTATTTTCATCGCTCCTATTTCATTGCACGATTTATACTAGTTAAAATAGTATTATGTAGACATACTTTATCAAAAATAAGGACAAAAATTATCTTTCAAAGAAATGGTTTTGCTTAGAAGATCATGTTCATTTGTTTGTTTATTTTTACTTTTTTTAGTTGGGTAGTTATGTAACCTTCACCATCAACTACATATGGTTCTTGGCAACATATTTATCCACCTTTTCTATTTTTTTCCTCTTTTTTGTTGAAACTGTCTTGTCAAGTTTTTTCTTCCTTTTAAGATTGGACAAGGTACTGACAGTATGCTTGCTGGTGCATGTTTCTTATTGTGAGGAAGCCAAAGTAATTGCCTTATATTCATTAAACCAAGCAATATTTTTTCATGATTTTCTTGCAATGATTGGTCAGATTAAAAGATTACTGTGAACCTCAGACCATCTGATCAAGACTCCTCTAGGTACATTAAAAAAACTACCTGAGAGCTTGTATCCCCACCAATTCATTTTTTGTCAAGCAAAAGTCCCACATTGATTCTTCCCAAAGTCAAAAGTTTAGTAGAGGTTCACCAAGGCTCTTTTTCTTTCTTTTTTTGTTGGCATATACTTGATTATTTAAAGTGAAATATGAGTAACATATTATAGAAAATATATTTTTATATAACCTTTTTATGTAGCATTTATATTTTCTTAAGTATCCAATTTGGCAAAGCAACAAATGCTCTAACTTTCAATATACATATATATATACATATATATATATATATATATATATATATATATATAGATACATACATACATACATACATACATACATACATACATACATACACTGACGAATGAGGTTTTGAAAATATTTGAAGATGGAAGGTGGAAAAAAAGGAAGGGAAAAGCAAAATGTATTTTAAAAAACTATTGTTACGATAATGTCTTTCTACCTTCAAAATTAATCGAAGAGACTAAAGGTCTTCTGAATATTTGGGGGTGGGCTATTCCTATCCTCGGACATGGTAGAATTAAATTTTGTTGATGTAATGAGGTTTTAACTCTGTAATGAAAATGTATAGTATAGGTGAGTTCAATTTTTTTTCCAAATTAATATGTATAGCACTGATGAGTCTTATTTTGTATCTCAAGAGATAACGTGACATGTTCTTTTTTGTGTAGTAATTTTACATATCATATTAGTTAGAGGACAATGTCAAATTCGCAACATTGTATTAGGTGAGTCAGCATAGTAATTATTCATCAGGGAATGCTGGACGGACAGAGCGCTTGGGCGCCAATTAGATAAACCCTATCCAAACAGAAACAAACAAAAAGGTGTTACACTATGGGGGCAAGCCCCTGTCCAAACAGGGGGCTGCCACGCATGCAAAAAGTTCAACCCAACAAAAAAATTTCAATAAATCTATGTATAGAGATTTTATTGTTTACAGAACAGGAACAGATACTCACAAAAAGGGTGGGTGAGGTGAATATTTTTTTTTATTTTTTTACTCACATGGGACCCACCCCATGTGAGTGTTCTGTAAAGTTTCTGTAAACCTCCATCTATACAACAAGAAGGGATCAAAAAATTTGTTTGACAACTCGACTCAATCATGTTCGGGACTAGTCAAGAATCCCAAACTTCACTTAGGATGGAAAACTTAAATGAGGATTTTGCAGCATGTTGTACCTAATGTTTATTTGAATTGTGTTTATTAGATAGCCTATATAGGTCTCATTCGTCTACTCCTTATTTCGTCTTAGTTTATTCTGATTTTTACATTAGAATTTTATTGATTTTTCTCCCATAATCAAAAACTTTTGTCTATTAACTATAACCTATTTGATTCCGGATTGAATGAAAATGTGAATCACAAATCACTAGTAGATGATATGACTTCAGCACTAAGCACTACAAGATCTCGTGCATTACTAAACCATGGTATTAAATATATTCTTTTTGAAGTGAAATCCCAAATTATTTGAAAGAGTGAAATATTGACTTTGTTGCTATGGAATCCGAAGTCTTCGTACTTGAACAACCCTATTTAATTTATTCTGAATTACTAAAGCAGGATTCACTCTGCAACTCAATCCGACCCGAATCTTGCAACTCGAAGCTGATAGCAAAATTTAACTACTAATTAAAGACAATCTTGTTGATCAAGCCCGCCAATCATGTTCCAATTTTAAAAAATAATGGTATTTACAATAATTTTGGCTATATTTTCTGCTTTTGTTGGTGAAGGAACCCTATAGTAAGTACACTAAAGTGAAAATATCTATAAAGTGAGAGAGGTGATCTTCCCGAATCCTAGCCTAAACGTCGACTTTTGACCAATCGATGTCGAAAAATTCTACAAGCTAAGATGTATTTTATGATTTTAAGCTTCTTTTTGGTTGAATAAGAAGTCACTTTTTCTATTTTTGTTAAACTAGTTAAATAGATAATGTATTTGAAAGAGACCATGACTTGTAACAAGTTAATAGTGATTAGTAAATGCTAATATCATAATCTATGGATATATAAGAAGATGTGGATTAACTGTACTTTAAAATAATATTTAGCAATTAGCGATGTTCTCAAAATCGGATGCGGAAAAACCGAGAATCGGATCAAAATCCGGTCCAATCATAGGAGAAAACCTCAACGCAAAACCCGGGAACAAGTCCAGTTCAATCGAAACCGGCGAACCAACATTCAAATCCAAAATGAGCTTAACCAAATACAAGTATTTAATGCTTATATACAAACACACATATGTGACATTGAGAAAGAAGAGAAGGCAGCAAAAATTCGAAAATCTAGAACACAAGGGAGGCTGCCGCATATGGATTTATTTGGAACAAAAGGCAAGCAGTTGCATATAAATTTTCCGGGAAGAAAAGGCAGCAGCTGCAAATGAATTGATTTGGAATTGAAATGCCTTTTATTATTCAACCAGTGTTTAACAACCACTCTTTCAAATCTTTTTTTTTTTCTTATAATCATTTTCAACCATACATTCTCACAATAAAATATTCTTCACGTAAAATTTAGAACTAATTTTCTACTTTTTAACCATATTCTTCAAAAATTTACTATTCAAAAACTCATTTAAAAAATAAATAAAAAATAGAGAGAGACTCTTGAACAGGGGCTCAATGTTGGTTTTCAATATATGAGCTGTAAAACATTGATTTTGTCCCATTTAATTTCAACCCTTGATATAAATTACTTCATAAATAATAAAATGTTAAATAATAGATTTTAAAATGCTATTTTAATTAATAGCAATCTTTAATGTCGTATATAAATTTTTCATCTATTCATTATTTTTATTCAAGGTCAATCCCAATTTGACCTTTTGACTCTTGACCCTTTAATTTTTTTTGGGTCGATGATAGGATCAATTTTCAAAATATTGATAATTATCAGTGTTCTAAAATACATGTATATGCCTTGCATACAGGGACGAGCCCACATGGGGTCACGTGAGGTCAAATGACCTCACAATTTTTTGGAATTTTTTTTTTTTTTTACTTGAGGACGTTACTTACCCTTATTGTGCCAAGTCTGCCAACAACCAACCGCCAACCCAATTAATTTCTCTAACCCAATGCCCAAAAAGCCCAAATCCTAATTCCTATATCCATATCATATGGTCCAATGTCCATATCCATAGACCATAAGTATAATCCCATTGATCCATCCCCAATCCATTTACAATTTTTCCCAAAGTGCAAACAGCAAGTGACAGATTTTTCCTTTTCTCCCAGTCCCAAACTCTTGCTCTTGGCTCTTTTGACTTTCTAGATTTTTGTTCGTGAGTTGTGACTTCGTCAGTTGAGTTCACCATCAGCCTTCCACCGTCGGTCGTCCCTCAGGCCTCAGCGGCTCAACCCACAGTTGTTGTTAATGATACGTTGTTCGAAAAAATTTTGAATTTTCATTTTTGACCCCACAGTTTCAATTGTCTGGGTCCGTCCCTGCTTGCATATGCCCGCATATGCTTACTGCATTTCTAAAACGCCTTGCATATGGGGTATGCTCGTGATAATACGATTAACTCATTTCATTGACAACATATGCACACTTGAATGTCAAAATGCTCACATATTTGTGTTAAAAATTGTGACAAAGCTAATTTAGCAAAGTCCATTCCACTTTTATAACATAAAAAAAAAAAAAAGGAGCTCAACAATCATCAAAATAACACACAAAAGTAGGCCCACTTGAATAAAAAATGGTCCAAATTAACCCACCCACCCTCCCCCACTGTTTGTGATCTATGAAACTCGTTTTAAAATTTCCCTGTACACCAATCATTACTCATATGATTTTGTAACAACACATACTCATAGTAATATACATTCTATAACAAGTCATGTTTATTGTATAATTCGTTTTACAATGTGTTGCATAATATATTTTAAGATTTTCAACGTTTATAGTACAATTTATTAGGTACAATTTTAAGATATTTGTAGTTTAATTTATTTTGCGACACAGGAAGATTGTCGCGTCATCATTTGTGCAATAATGTGTCGTTGTTGCTTAAAAATATATTACATGAATTCATTAATTATAGTTAAATAATATAAAATAATTAATAGAAGAAAATAAATAGAAATATGTAATGTTATAATATCTTTTATGACTTTTTGTGAATCATCCGATGCTTATATCTCATTGAAATATTGACGAATCAATATAGCTTTGTTGTTATTATACAATCAATTTTTAGAGCAAATCATCGTTTCAACTATATTTGCACTCAATGAATTTCTAAAAGAATCAAGATTTCGACCACTGGTGAGAAATGCAGACTGGAAAATAATTGTGGATATTTAAATAGCTAACACATTTTTATCATTTTGGAGGATAATCTTGTATTTCTTTGCATTAAATTTTCACCAAAGTAATACGTCGAAAGACTCATTGGTCAAAATTTTCAAAACAATCATTCAAATAAGCTACCAAATTATTCTAGCTATTAACAACAAAATTTAGAAACTAAGTTAAATGAAAATAATTAACTGAGTGACCTGACCAGAAATTTAAGATGCAAATAAACAAAAAAAATGCTGTCCAACAAAAATTTATGGGAGCCCAGCACAAAGGATAACAAAGTAACATAACTAAAAATAAAATATAGCTAACAATTTCCCCAAAAAAAAAAAGGATAAACTGGCATAAGAATTTAGTCGAAGATCGAGAAAATTATTAGTAGAAGATTGTATGAGTTTGAAGTAGAATTTAGATTTAATCGTCTACTCAATTTTAATGGATGGTCAATGAATATGGTTCAACGGTAACTGTTCAATACTTCATCCAATTTAAGGGTTTTACATCTACAATTATGATGATTGATGGATATTTGAGTATGATTTAATCAATTAATTAGGATGTATGGTTGTTTATTTACGTATTGGGCTTAACTGATTTATGTCTAATATGGATGTATTTTCTTAACTGCGATGTGTTTAGTTTTAATTGGGTAGGAAAAAATTTAAATTAATTTATTTTCAATTTTATTTTTTTTGGGTAAACGGTTTAATAGTTTGAAATGGTTTACAAACATTAAAAGATAAATCAAACCACTTCGAAGCAGTATAGTTCAGTTCAAAATAAAAATGTTGATGGATCCACATAGATCCAAACCAACGATTTTAGTTTCGGTTCGATTTTATTGTTTGACAATTTCATTGTTCAATCCTAATATTTATGATTTTGAACAATATATATATTCTTTTCTAAAATTTGAAGAATATGTATAAAGTTCAAAGTATAAATTATTTTATTTTATTTATTAATTTAGAATATTTAAAATAATATTAAAAATTAAAAAATGCATTCACATAGGCACTCATATGCTTGTAATGCTTGACACTCAATCGAAATGCATTGTCATGCATTACGCATTTTAGAACTTTGGCAATTAGTTCAGAACTTTAATTGTGCATTTTACACTTTACAATGGACAAAATCACAATAAAGTAATCAATAATTTCATCGAATAATGTATATCTCTCTTCCTTAATCATATCCATTCTCATCGTTGTAAAGTACAAAACATGTAGTGGTGCTTCAGGTACAGACAGAGGCTCACAAGCCTCTGCCAAGTTAGACACATTGGTGGGGCCCGCTCAAAATTTATTTATTTATTTTAAAATACAGGTCGGACCCACCGACCTTCCTCTTCAGTGAGGGGTCTGTAAGGCCCCTGTAGAAATATTGCCCTGTACTCAGGGCAATATTCCAAAATATGTCCTAAATCGTCGTATGCACTTAATTTTTCATTACATGTGATTTCAATTAGTGGCTCAAAATCTCCTTATCCATTATGTTAGAGAAGGCTGCTGGCTGCTGTTCTATCTCCATTGTTATTTCTGAATATTGCTCAATCTGTCCACACAATGCTATTTTTTTATAAGAGTTTTTGCTAAAGTCTTGACAAATTTGCTATACTATTTTAGTCTCGTTAAATTTTCAACTATTCATAAACGAATGCCACCATGTTTTTGCTCTTGCAATCCACCATCAACCTTTATTACAAAGTTTTTTTCAGACCAGCCATTCCTTTCAATGCTAGAAACCAAATACAAAACAATGAAAAACCTCAAAAAAATTCATGCCCGTCTCGTCAAAATAAGCCTTATAGTAGCTCGCCGTGTATTGGCTTTATTCCACCAGCCAGGGCGGCGGTAACATCAATTATGCATACCTAGTGTTTGCTAATATTGAGAAACTATCTTTCCACCTGGAACGCTATAAGAGGTTACTTTCAAACTTCAGCCCCCGAAAAATGCATCTCTATTTGCTGACATGGTGGTGAATGTTGGTTAATGAATTTTAATCATCACAATGGGAAATTAATTTTCCTTTGAAAATTAAAACCATGTAAATATAGATTTTAGTGACCTCGAAATCATTGGATTATAAAATCCTCGCACATAGAAAGGGGAGATGATAACCTTTTCAAGGAGCTTTTAATGGCCTAGTCAATTGCTTCCTTCCTTGGATCTTCTCTTTTGTTCTCCACTAGGTGTATTTCCTTTTTAAGAAAGTGAAAAGTGACTAACCCTAATTCTTATATAAAATATGTCAATAAAGTGCATATTTATAATTCCCTATTAAAGTTTGAAAATTGCACAAATTTCCTTTGACTTTATTGTAGTAGATCAATTAAGTCACACACCTTTTATTGGAGCCAAGAGATGGACCTAACCGGACTCACATGACCCAAGCTCTAATAGATGTTTTCAATTGGGTCAATTCTTGATCAATTGAGATACATCTATTAATCCCGGTTTATTCTACCAAAAAATCGAGATTGCACTATCGAGTCGAGTGATAGTTATAGAAGCAAATTATGATCTAATAACAACATCATCTGATTATCATTCCACAAGTCAACCCCTATTTGACTACTAATATGTTGAAACTGACAAAATGACCGTTTTACCCTTCAACATGTATTACCCTCTAAGTCCCATTTTCATACGGCAAATTCGTTGAGATCAAATCACAATGTAAAGTCCAAAGATCTCGTCAACGACCTACTGAGCTCAGATTCAATTTGTCTAGGAAAATATCTTAGAGTGACGATCGTCTCATCTCAATGATTAATGGATTCCACTATTGTAAGTATATGATCTCTAATTATTTCGATCCGATTCCCAAAGCACTGAGTTCAATCTTCTATTTAAGACTTCACTCATTGGTACATCAAAGAACTTGAACTAGCAATCAAAGGTATATTTTTACTCACTTAGGATTTAGGTGACTTGTTTGATAATCAAGTAGAGTCTCATTTTGAACGATCACAAATGAGTCATCTATGCGGTCCCATTCAATGTGCATCGAAATACATTATTGTTCATATTTTAAAATCTAGACAAATCTTAATAAGAACAATACAATCTTATCAACATAAAGCGTCCAACTTTATGAACCGATTGTAAACGACATAATTTTGATCACATCACGAATTGTGTTTTACTATACCCGATCCATCAAGTATACAATTTGTGACATCCTATATGATCATGGAACCTTAGATAATCACTTCAAATTATAACACGTAAATAAACGAACGTCAATTCATAATGTGATTTTACAGAACACTATTCGAAGAATGGGCATCAAGCTAACAGGGAATTCAAGCATTCATCCCGGAGGGCTAAATTATCCTCGGTATTTTATGGCCTGTACTCAACTTGGACTGGCAAGAGATGGAGCTCAGCTTCATGGAAGAATCATTAAACTAGTTCTGGAATTTGATCCATATATATGGAATTCTTTTATACATATGTATGCAAATTGTGGGCTTCTGGGGTATGCTAGAAAATTGTTTGATAAAGATAAGGATTTAGATGTTGCCTGAAAATTCTGTGATTATGGGACTTTCTAAATGTGGAGAAATCAATGAGTCTGGTAGATTGTTCGATAAAATATCATTGAGAAATGAGGTTTCTTGGAATAGCAGAATGGTTATGCTAGAAATGGGAAGTGGATCGAGGCATTAATGGATCCTTCCAGCAAAATGCAAGAGGAGAAAATAAGGCCAAGTGAATTTAATTGAATGTTATCGTAGTAGCAGCTATCGTGGACATGTACTGCAAATATAGAAACGTTGAAATGGCGCGCCAAGTTTTTGAGGCTGTCCAAAGGAAAGGAATATCATATTGCAATTCAATGATGTTGGAAAGATGAAGTGACTCAACCGTTCTCCAGGCTTGAATCGTAGAATCTTGAACCAGATTCTGTGAGAGCCTGCAATCACACATAACAGGCCGATTTGCAAGAAAGCACGTATAAAATTCAGCCGTCGATAGAACACTGTGGTTGTCCGGTTGACGTGTTAGGCGGAGCATGACGTGTGGAAGAAGCAGCCAAGCTCATAAGTATGCCAATTAGCCCTGATGCTGTAATATGGGGTTTGCTATTAGCAGCTTGTAGGAATCACCAAACATTGTTATCGCCAAATGGGCAGCAGAAAATTTAATGGATTTAGATAAAAATTAGATGAGGGGCTGTTTTGATGTCTAATGTTTATGCAGCCTTGGGATATTTTGAAAAAGCGATGGAGCGAAGAATTGCAATGGAGAACAAGCAGATAGAGAAACCACCAGGATGTAGATTGATTGAAGAGAATGAAGTTCTTGAGGCATCTGGTGGGGTGCTACATTCTCAAGTCCAAGATATGTACTTCTCATTGAATGAACCAATTGTTGTTAAGGTTTAAAAAAGAGAGTGCCTGAAAATAAATTGTTCTAGTTATTAGACACTGAATTAATCTACTTTTACAAAGTTAGTTTACAAACTAAGTATTGACAAAATCTAGGCCATTGATTCCAAAAACTATTTTTAAAATGATTGGTCTAATTGTTGTAGTTTGCAAACCAAATTTGTCATTCTAGTTTGTACAAATAGCATAATTCTTAGACACTAGATACAACTATTTTATTTAAATTTAGTCTACATATTCATACATAACATGATGCCTATATACATTGTCTTCATATAAATGTATACAACTTTCGTAAATAAGAAACAGCTAAGACGAATGTGAACCTCGTAAACTATTAAGGGCATGGTTGTGTATGCTCAAACATGCTCTAAACCTAAAGGAATTGTAATTATATGAACAATAAAAGAAGCGTGTCAGTGATAAAGAAACAACATGGAAACAAATTTAGGGCTTGTTCGGTAATGATTTTGATAATTGATTTTTTGACTGTTAGGGAGAAAAGTGGAGGCCACCTGTGAGTGAAGAACTTAAAAATGACGATTAGAATAGTGAAATAACGGTCAAATAATCAATTTTTTTGAGTGAAAAATCACTCTAAAACGGGGCCTTATTATGGTTCGGGAATTTCCTACGTTGACCTCGACCTCTTCAAGAGACCAATCTTTTAGTACTTTCTCTCATCACAACTAATAGTATCCATTTTTTCATCTAAAATTTAACGTGTTCTATTTTAGTGAATATATGAGTATGAGAATTAAACTCGCGATTTTAAATTACTTCATTTGAAAATTTTAAACTATGAGATGATGCATTGAACACACAGGACTCAAAACTGTTTGGCCTCCATTTTTGGTAATGAAAATAGGGGGAATAGTATTTTGTTGAAAAATGGATGGTTGAAAAAGAAGGAAAAATTTTCGATTTACGTGTAATATTATTTTATGGAAGATTGTGTAGTTGAAAATAAAAGAGAGAAAAATAGAATGTAATGAAATGTAATTTAATGAGGATCAAACAGGGGCTGTATCAAACGGAGAAGAAAACAATTACTAACAAGCATTTGTTCCTATTGTTGCAAAATAAATAAATAATTATTAAAAAAACATGAAACATATTTACTGTAACTTTGAATGATAAATTTGCATAAATGATCCAAATCAATGACTTAGTGTCAATTTGTTTAAATTCTTAAAACCATAGAACACAATTTAAATATGCTATGTGTACATATGCTATTTTTCCATAAATACTTAAAAATCTCATAATTTTATATGAAATGTCTCATTTAAATATTTAGTTGTTATTGAGGAAATTCGAAGCATGATATTTGCCAGCTCTGCTCTGGTATCATATTAAACTAGTGGCGGATTCAAACTTCTCATCTTGAAGGAAAAAATAAATAAATAAATAAATTGAGGGGGGCAATATGTATTATCCATTACATTTATATTAAAAATTCATAATTTCTATGTGAATTTAGAAAAAAAATTTGAAAATGTTGCAAGAGCTGTCGCTATAAAGTCTCATCTAAAAGTTTTTATTGTTAAGAAAAAACATTTGTTTATTTAAATTTATGGAAAAAATAAAATAAAATAAAAATCTGAGCTTAGATTAACCTAAGCTTCACAGCTCAAGTAATAAGAAGCTAACTGAAAAGATGTCCTCAAAACCTTATAATTTGTTGAATACAGCTGTTAGACTTGGGTTGTGTACTTATTTGTACTTTGACATTGTGGTGAACCACAATTTCTAGAATTTTAAGGTGGGTCGAGTTGTTAAAGAACCGACATAGTCAACCTTTTTGTCACAGCAGCACATCAAATGTAAGGTCAAAGGTGCATCGGTAGTCCTTACCATCAAGAACAACCCTATTTGCTGCCAAACAAGGCCGTGCAAATGGAAGACTAAGTTAAACTAAAGTCAAGTATCCCAACCAACTTTATACTTCAAGTTCAATGTCTTCACATGAAAGGGCAAAAAAATGTCGCATCATCTCATTTCTCGTGTGTGAAAGGGGGCAATGAGAGAGTTAAATGTAATACCTTCGTGTGTCTCGATATCATGTTAAAGCTTAAATTTTCATATAAATTCAGCAATTTTCACGTACTTCAGTTAATTTAAGAATTCTATCCTATCTTATTTTATTTGGATTAAACTAATTGTACACGTGATCGATAGCTTCCTTCACATTTCCCTGTGTCAAAATTTTTACCGTTGGTTGTTTAAGGTGGTGTTAAAATCAATGTGTAAAAAGCTCTCGTCTCACTAATTTGTCAAACATGATGTCAACGAAGATGTACATGAACATGATTGATTCTATTTTTCAACTAGAATTGATGATCATATTACTGTTGCATACTGTTAGGTCTGGACAAAAAATAGTGCTCCCAAATTTAACGAGGAATGCCTGGAGTACATGGAGGGGCTCACAGAACCACTCCAAAATACTCCCGATACAAGGGGTGAGTGGGGGACTAATTTGTCAAACATGATGTCAACGAAGATGTACATGAACATGATTGATTCTATTTTTCAACTAGAATTGATGATCATATTAATGTTGCATACTGTTAGGTCTGGACAAAAAATAGTGCTCCCAAATTTAACGAGGAATGCCTGGAGTACATGGAGGGGCTCACAGAACCACTCCAAAATACTCCCGATACAAGGGGTGGGTGGGGTTTTTTTGGCAATATTTTACTCGCATGGAGCAGACCCATGTGAGTATTCTGGAATTGTTCTGTGACCAATTAGTATGTAAACACAAACTAACTCAAATTTAATTGTAGAGACAACTAGGTTCTCTGTCTCCCACTCTTGTGTTTACAGAAATTGCCTGAGTGTGCCATATGGAGCTGCCAGAAAAAAGTAGTCCCCACACAGGTCCTTTTCTACACAAGCACAGCCCCTGGTTCATGCTTGCGTACTTTATCCACTTGATGGGAGAAAGAGAGGGAGTCGGGTGTGTTCCGGTCCACTCCGGTCAGGTCAGGTCGAGAAGGGGGACAGGGGCGGGGTTGCAATATATGTGGCAAAAAACTGAAAGAAAAAAACAAGCTAGCAAGCATCATGGAATGATGATCATAATCGAGTGAAACACATGGAAGGATGGTAAAAAAATAAAAATTATGATCATGATATGTTTTTGAAGACCGGCAATTAGTCCACGAAACGAATCTGTACAAACAACACTCCATCTCTCGCTACTGCATCTAAGTGACAGCAAACACACTGAAAGAGCCGCCGATGATTCAAGAATTTAGAACTGACTATCCCTTTTTCTCGATAACTCGACTAACATATAGGAATATTTAAAGAAACAAATTTCGAAATTGTGAATAGCACTAGGAGGGGGAGAAGCAATTATTCACCCGAGGGATTAAGTCTGTCAGTTATAGCCGTGGTTTGGTTCAGATATATGGCGCTCTGATTGTCCTACCCCGCTGCTTTCCTGATCAGCTGAAGAACCACGGCCCTCCTTTGTTGATTCGATTTCCATGCTGGTTCTGCTTTTTCTCGTCCTCCGATCCTGCAGCAAGGGAAAATTTGAAGTTCGAGGCGTTAATCAAGTAGACCGTTTATGACTTCAAATTGTTCATTGAAGTCCCAATTTACATTATGAATCAGTAAGAGGGTTAAACAACCACGTGAAAGATGCATGAAATCAAATATATTGTAGTTACACAAGGTTAATTTTGATATACATCTCCACCTAGACAGGAACATTCATAAACAAAATTATTATATCCAAGGTGATTCACAAGCTATGTTGCACCAACAGTTTGCTGGAGACAGCATGTCAGTGTCCAAACGAACATCGACATGCGCTGGACGAGTCTCACAAATAACACATGGCATGTCTTTTTTCAGATCTCACAAGTTCATGGACATGACAAAATGCAACAAGTGCTCTGAAAAAATAGAGAAAAACTAAACCTACCAGCAAATGCAATGAAAAATGCCATGGTTGACAAGTGAAGTGGAAATAACTATCGCCGGGTGACTGTAGTGTAAGAGAGACACGGAGACACCCAAGCTCTTAGCATTATTTTCATATAGACAGACAGCACTTGAAAGTTGAAACCCTAAGGAGAAAATTTTATGTTTTTTAAAAATAAAAAATGCGCCCACATTTTTTTCTTAATTTTAAAAGTGGGTCAATCATGTATGAAGTTTAATGTCAAGTTTGATTTATATTCAACTAGAGTTTTAAATTAATTGATAAATAGAGTCCAATTACTGAAAATAGAAACAATGTAGCATTCAAAACTTTTAATACATGTAACATTGTGTTAATACTAAAGTGTTAGGCTACTTGAGATTGCTAACATATCACTCGATGAGCCAGTGTTGGAGTTTGTATTGTTAATGATAATGAAAAAGCTGATGGTGATGGTGTTGAAGCAAATGAAGTTGGAACATTTAAGGATTGAAGATAATATCATTTAGTATTTTATTTTATTGTTATTGTCAAGCTTGTATTTTAATTATTTTATAATAATGAAATTAATGCTGTATTTTATGATTTAACTTATGAAAAATATTACATATTTATGTATACACACGCACATGCGTATCCTAATTTTTTGAACAGTTGTAACCGCATAGCCATATCGTATATGAAACCGTGCTTCTTAGTTCACAAGCATCAAAATGGAGTAGGAAATTTGCCTTCATAAATTCGAAAGTACCAAGACTAAAGTGAAATCCTAAAAACAGCTATGAACAATTTATGGAGACAATTTCCTCTATGATGCGCTTGGATTTTGGGCAATGGGTTTTTAAGGAATTTCTGATCTGTAGAGTTGAGAGTTATTCTGTAATCATTCTCGTTAAATGGCTCTGTTTTCTACATTGTGAGAATTCACTAATGAACCAAGCACAGTAAATCTTTGGCGTGTTCATGTACATGCATTATACCTTTGTTAGACTCTTATTTATAATCTGTTTAAAACTCAACCAAATCAATTTTTTATCCACATATTTCATGAGACCCAGAAGTAGTGCCCACTTATCTACCATTCAATTCTATCTATTTATAATTTAAACTAATTATAAACAACTTTCAAACATGCTATTACTCTTTTCATGTGCCTTAAAGTGGATATTTTGCAAAAGCATTTTTTAAGTTGTTAGAAAGCAGTAAACAAAAATATACGCATGCAAAAACATACAGAACAAAGCAACTTAGCAACCTAAAGAAATTCAAAGACGGATATGATGAAACTGCACCTCGTGATAGGGGAATTCATCAGCTTCAAGCATTCGAACAACCTGACTCATTTTGGGTCGTTTTTGCGAATCAGGATCAACGCACCTAAGTGCAACCAGAAGCGCACGTTTCAAAGCACGTGTCGTGGGCCTAGCTTCAAGGTTTGGGTCCACAACTTCCTCTGCTCTTCTGTTCCCTACCATCATTTTGAGCCACTCAACAAGATTGACCTGCCATAACAAAAGTATTGAATATTACTGTTAACTGGAAGTACCGAACACTCACTTGGGTAGTATATATTATATTGAGGATTTACTACCTCTACAGCAGGACGTCCATAGTCCACAGGATCTCTTCCAGTAACAGCTTCTAGCAGCAGAACACCAAAACTATAAACGTCACTCTTTTCATTCAACAAGCCAGTATTTGCATATTCAGGAGCCACATAACTGATTTACATAAGACGTCAGTTTATTAATGTAGCATCAGATAACAACCACAGCTAATAGATAGAATAGACTCAGAAAAGCACTCATACCCAAACGTTCCCATCACTCTTGTTGTGATATGGCTCTCTCCGGATCCCAAGAGCTTTGCCAATCCAAAATCAGAAACCTTAGCATTGAACTCGTCATCAATTAGGATATTACTAGATTTTATGTCACGGTGAACAACTTTTGGTTCAATAGCTTCGTGCAAATAAGCAAGCCTGCAAACCCAACATGAGAGTTATCAAGGATAGAAGCGAAGGACAGGCGTTAAATTCTCATTAGTAGTTGAGCCTTCTGTCTAATTGATCATTTTGCATTTTAGTTCTATATACGAAATAAAAGTAGTCAACAACATAAAAATGGTAAACGTTGATTGGATGGTACAGAATGATAAAGCCTCGCTCAGATATTAAAAATGTCAAGATGACTTGGTAAATGATTGCATTAAATCTAATGGATGAAGTGATAAACAAAAGCAAGTTCGAATAGCTTGTGGTAAATGATCTACTTACGCTTTTGCGGTTCCAAGCAGAACTTTCATGCGGGCTTCCCATGTAAGGGTGCCATGCTGTCTCATAGCCCCATGAAGCCACTGCTCCAGGTTGCCATTGTTGACATACTCATATACCAACATCCTTTACAAAAATTATACAATCTCAGCTAATAGAATTGCAAGTAGAAAACACAGCTCAAGAAAATGTATTTGAGCATTCAACTACCAGAAGTCACCATAGTAACTTAAAAGCAGCTTCAAATCTATGTTTAACTAACCTGTGAACTCCTTCTATGCAATAGCCAAGAAGACGCACAAGATTCTTGTGTCGAACATGGCCTATGGCCTCTACTTCAACCCCAAACTCTTTCTCTGCTTGGCCACTGCAAGGCAATTGGTAATTCAATCACGAAAATCTGTCATACAATCTCTATAGAGAGGTATAGACAAATTTAAGAGAAGTTGGAAGAATACTCACAGATTATTAAGAAGCTTCTTAACTGCTACATCTGTTCCATTAACAAGTCTTCCCTGGTACACAACCCCATAACCACCTTCCCCTAGAATGTTCTCTGCCGAGAACCGATTTGTTGCTATTTCAAGATCCCTAAGTGTGAACCAATGACCCCATCCAAGATGGGATATTTCAGGTAAACCAACCAAAGGAGACGGCATCGCAAAACCATATGAAATTGTAGATTGTTTTCGGGCAGCCCCAGAGCTTCCTTCTTCTCCTGATTGAAAACTACATGCCCTTTCATGATGAAACATTGAACTGCACTGGCTGCTATTATCAACATCACTTGATTTGCTTCTACTCATATTAACTAACATCTTCTCTGAATTCTTATCACTTGATTTATCATTAAGAGTTAAAATTAAACTTTCCGTGCGATCATGCATAATTTGTTCCCCAACACTGTCAACCCTGATGTCCTTGGAAACGTTAGGGATTTGGCAAAGAGAGTACTTGTTCAAAGTTCTCCGAGATTTTCTCCGAAAAATAACCCACATTGATAAGATACCAAGAATCAAAACGATAAATGCACCCATACATATACAAATTAAAACCCATAGTTTAACACCTCCATACTCCTTTGATAACTCAGTCTTTAAATTTCCGGAAGACATCTACCGCAAACTGGATGCGAATAAATAATTATGCTTTGTTCCCTAAGATCCCGTCTCGAATTTAATCCATATACTCCTGGATTCCATAAATATGAGATGACCATTAAAAAAAAAAAAAAACACACACAAATGGCAAGCTATGCACGTAAGTTTCAGCAATTCTGACGATAAATTTCCATTGTACCTAGTAGATTTTGCCCAAGATAAACCAGATTTCACCATTTGAAGAAAAGCAAAGCTCAACAGAAAAAAAAATTGACATAATACTAACGCAAAATATTATATCACAATTAATGTTTTTGAGAAAATATGAAACCATATACGCCTAATTTTCTGGGCACTTAACGAATCAGTAAAATTCCATTTCAAGAGAAACCATGTGGAAGCAAGAACCATCATATAAATTACAGCATTTTAATAATAAATTAAGCAGAAAATTAATACCCGTGAATTTACATCATCAAATCTAATCCCCAACATAAATCTTCGGAAAAAATAGAAGAAAATCAAGAAATGCAATACTTATGATTAAAGAACAAGAAATATAAAGAGCTAGTTTGAAATCCAAAAGAAAGCTATTACCTTTGCAAATGATATGAACTTAACAACTCGATCTTCTTCCCTGAAGATCAAAAAAAGAAAAAAAGAAAGGGCCTTCTGTGTAAACAGATCCTAAATGAGCCTAGATATGTTGCCAGTGCGGAGAGGAAATACAAGAATACCACAAAAGCCAGAAAACAAAAAAATAAAGTAAAAAAAAAAAAAAAAAAAAAAAAAAACCAAACAAAAATAACACCACCCAAA
>NC_036257.1:17996616-18104632 GCF_002742605.1 Olea europaea var. sylvestris | reverse complement strand
AAAATCTAGACAAATCTTAATAAGAACAATACAATCTTATCAACATAAAGCGTCCAACTTTATGAACCGATTGTAAACGACATAATTTTGATCACATCACGAATTGTGTTTTACTATACCCGATCCATCAAGTATACAATTTGTGACATCCTATATGATCATGGAACCTTAGATAATCACTTCAAATTATAACACGTAAATAAACGAACGTCAATTCATAATGTGATTTTACAGAACACTATTCGAAGAATGGGCATCAAGCTAACAGGGAATTCAAGCATTCATCCCGGAGGGCTAAATTATCCTCGGTATTTTATGGCCTGTACTCAACTTGGACTGGCAAGAGATGGAGCTCAGCTTCATGGAAGAATCATTAAACTAGTTCTGGAATTTGATCCATATATATGGAATTCTTTTATACATATGTATGCAAATTGTGGGCTTCTGGGGTATGCTAGAAAATTGTTTGATAAAGATAAGGATTTAGATGTTGCCTGAAAATTCTGTGATTATGGGACTTTCTAAATGTGGAGAAATCAATGAGTCTGGTAGATTGTTCGATAAAATATCATTGAGAAATGAGGTTTCTTGGAATAGCAGAATGGTTATGCTAGAAATGGGAAGTGGATCGAGGCATTAATGGATCCTTCCAGCAAAATGCAAGAGGAGAAAATAAGGCCAAGTGAATTTAATTGAATGTTATCGTAGTAGCAGCTATCGTGGACATGTACTGCAAATATAGAAACGTTGAAATGGCGCGCCAAGTTTTTGAGGCTGTCCAAAGGAAAGGAATATCATATTGCAATTCAATGATGTTGGAAAGATGAAGTGACTCAACCGTTCTCCAGGCTTGAATCGTAGAATCTTGAACCAGATTCTGTGAGAGCCTGCAATCACACATAACAGGCCGATTTGCAAGAAAGCACGTATAAAATTCAGCCGTCGATAGAACACTGTGGTTGTCCGGTTGACGTGTTAGGCGGAGCATGACGTGTGGAAGAAGCAGCCAAGCTCATAAGTATGCCAATTAGCCCTGATGCTGTAATATGGGGTTTGCTATTAGCAGCTTGTAGGAATCACCAAACATTGTTATCGCCAAATGGGCAGCAGAAAATTTAATGGATTTAGATAAAAATTAGATGAGGGGCTGTTTTGATGTCTAATGTTTATGCAGCCTTGGGATATTTTGAAAAAGCGATGGAGCGAAGAATTGCAATGGAGAACAAGCAGATAGAGAAACCACCAGGATGTAGATTGATTGAAGAGAATGAAGTTCTTGAGGCATCTGGTGGGGTGCTACATTCTCAAGTCCAAGATATGTACTTCTCATTGAATGAACCAATTGTTGTTAAGGTTTAAAAAAGAGAGTGCCTGAAAATAAATTGTTCTAGTTATTAGACACTGAATTAATCTACTTTTACAAAGTTAGTTTACAAACTAAGTATTGACAAAATCTAGGCCATTGATTCCAAAAACTATTTTTAAAATGATTGGTCTAATTGTTGTAGTTTGCAAAACAAATTTGTCATTCTAGTTTGTACAAATAGCATAATTCTTAGACACTAGATACAACTATTTTATTTAAATTTAGTCTACATATTCATACATAACATGATGCCTATATACATTGTCTTCATATAAATGTATACAACTTTCGTAAATAAGAAACAGCTAAGACGAATGTGAACCTCGTAAACTATTAAGGGCATGGTTGTGTATGCTCAAACATGCTCTAAACCTAAAGGAATTGTAATTATATGAACAATAAAAGAAGCGTGTCAGTGATAAAGAAACAACATGGAAACAAATTTAGGGCTTGTTCGGTAATGATTTTGATAATTGATTTTTTGACTGTTAGGGAGAAAAGTGGAGGCCACCTGTGAGTGAAGAACTTAAAAATGACGATTATAATAGTGAAATAACGGTCAAATAATCAATTTTTTTGAGTGAAAAATCACTCTAAAACGGGGCCTTATTATGGTTCGGGAATTTCCTACGTTGACCTCGACCTCTTCAAGAGACCAATCTTTTAGTACTTTCTCTCATCACAACTAATAGTATCCATTTTTTCATCTAAAATTTAACGTGTTCTATTTTAGTGAATATATGAGTATGAGAATTAAACTCGCGATTTTAAATTACTTCATTTGAAAATTTTAAACTATGAGATGATGCATTGAACACACAGGACTCAAAACTGTTTGGCCTCCATTTTTGGTAATGAAAATAGGGGGAATAGTATTTTGTTGAAAAATGGATGGTTGAAAAAGAAGGAAAAATTTTCGATTTACGTGTAATATTATTTTATGGAAGATTGTGTAGTTGAAAATAAAAGAGAGAAAAATAGAATGTAATGAAATGTAATTTAATGAGGATCAAACAGGGGCTGTATCAAACGGAGAAGAAAACAATTACTAACAAGCATTTGTTCCTATTGTTGCAAAATAAATAAATAATTATTAAAAAAACATGAAACATATTTACTGTAACTTTGAATGATAAATTTGCATAAATGATCCAAATCAATGACTTAGTGTCAATTTGTTTAAATTCTTAAAACCATAGAACACAATTTAAATATGCTATGTGTACATATGCTATTTTTCCATAAATACTTAAAAATCTCATAATTTTATATGAAATGTCTCATTTAAATATTTAGTTGTTATTGAGGAAATTCGAAGCATGATATTTGCCAGCTCTGCTCTGGTATCATATTAAACTAGTGGCGGATTCAAACTTCTCATCTTGAAGGAAAAAATAAATAAATAAATAAATTGAGGGGGGCAATATGTATTATCCATTACATTTATATTAAAAATTCATAATTTCTATGTGAATTTAGAAAAAAAATTTGAAAATGTTGCAAGAGCTGTCGCTATAAAGTCTCATCTAAAAGTTTTTATTGTTAAGAAAAAACATTTGTTTATTTAAATTTATGGAAAAAATAAAATAAAATAAAAATCTGAGCTTAGATTAACCTAAGCTTCACAGCTCAAGTAATAAGAAGCTAACTGAAAAGATGTCCTCAAAACCTTATAATTTGTTGAATACAGCTGTTAGACTTGGGTTGTGTACTTATTTGTACTTTGACATTGTGGTGAACCACAATTTCTAGAATTTTAAGGTGGGTCGAGTTGTTAAAGAACCGGCATAGTCAACCTTTTTGTCACAGCAGCACATCAAATGTAAGGTCAAAGGTGCATCGGTAGTCCTTACCATCAAGAACAACCCTATTTGCTGCCAAACAAGGCCGTGCAAATGGAAGACTAAGTTAAACTAAAGTCAAGTATCCCAACCAACTTTATACTTCAAGTTCAATGTCTTCACATGAAAGGGCAAAAAAATGTCGCATCATCTCATTTCTCGTGTGTGAAAGGGGGCAATGAGAGAGTTAAATGTAATACCTTCGTGTGTCTCGATATCATGTTAAAGCTTAAATTTTCATATAAATTCAGCAATTTTCACGTACTTCAGTTAATTTAAGAATTCTATCCTATCTTATTTTATTTGGATTAAACTAATTGTACACGTGATTGATAGCTTCCTTCACATTTCCCTGTGTCAAAATTTTTACCGTTGGTTGTTTAAGGTGGTGTTAAAATCAATGTGTAAAAAGCTCTCGTCTCACTAATTTGTCAAACATGATGTCAACGAAGATGTACATGAACATGATTGATTCTATTTTTCAACTAGAATTGATGATCATATTACTGTTGCATACTGTTAGGTCTGGACAAAAAATAGTGCTCCCAAATTTAACGAGGAATGCCTGGAGTACATGGAGGGGCTCACAGAACCACTCCAAAATACTCCCGATACAAGGGGTGGGTGGGGTTTTTTTGGCAATATTTTACTCGCATGGAGCAGACCCATGTGAGTATTCTGGAATTGTTCTGTGACCAATTAGTATGTAAACACAAACTAACTCAAATTTAATTGTAGAGACAACTAGGTTCTCTGTCTCCCACTCTTGTGTTTACAGAAATTGCCTGAGTGTGCCATATGGAGCTGCCAGAAAAAAGTAGTCCCCACACAGGTCCTTTTCTACACAAGCACAGCCCCTGGTTCATGCTTGCGTACTTTATCCACTTGATGGGAGAAAGAGAGGGAGTCGGGTGTGTTCCGGTCCACTCCGGTCAGGTCAGGTCGAGAAGGGGGACAGGGGCGGGGTTGCAATATATGTGGCAAAAAACTGAAAGAAAAAAACAAGCTAGCAAGCATCATGGAATGATGATCATAATCGAGTGAAACACATGGAAGGATGGTAAAAAAATAAAAATTATGATCATGATATGTTTTTGAAGACCGGCAATTAGTCCACGAAACGAATCTGTACAAACAACACTCCATCTCTCGCTACTGCATCTAAGTGACAGCAAACACACTGAAAGAGCCGCCGATGATTCAAGAATTTAGAACTGACTATCCCTTTTTCTCGATAACTCGACTAACATATAGGAATATTTAAAGAAACAAATTTCGAAATTGTGAATAGCACTAGGAGGGGGAGAAGCAATTATTCACCCGAGGGATTAAGTCTGTCAGTTATAGCCGTGGTTTGGTTCAGATATATGGCGCTCTGATTGTCCTACCCCGCTGCTTTCCTGATCAGCTGAAGAACCACGGCCCTCCTTTGTTGATTCGATTTCCATGCTGGTTCTGCTTTTTCTCGTCCTCCGATCCTGCAGCAAGGGAAAATTTGAAGTTCGAGGCGTTAATCAAGTAGACCGTTTATGACTTCAAATTGTTCATTGAAGTCCCAATTTACATTATGAATCAGTAAGAGGGTTAAACAACCACGTGAAAGATGCATGAAATCAAATATATTGTAGTTACACAAGGTTAATTTTGATATACATCTCCACCTAGACAGGAACATTCATAAACAAAATTATTATATCCAAGGTGATTCACAAGCTATGTTGCACCAACAGTTTGCTGGAGACAGCATGTCAGTGTCCAAACGAACATCGACATGCGCTGGACGAGTCTCACAAATAACACATGGCATGTCTTTTTTCAGATCTCACAAGTTCATGGACATGACAAAATGCAACAAGTGCTCTGAAAAAATAGAGAAAAACTAAACCTACCAGCAAATGCAATGAAAAATGCCATGGTTGACAAGTGAAGTGGAAATAACTATCGCCGGGTGACTGTAGTGTAAGAGAGACACGGAGACACCCAAGCTCTTAGCATTATTTTCATATAGACAGACAGCACTTGAAAGTTGAAACCCTAAGGAGAAAATTTTATGTTTTTTAAAAATAAAAAATGCGCCCACATTTTTTTCTTAATTTTAAAAGTGGGTCAATCATGTATGAAGTTTAATGTCAAGTTTGATTTATATTCAACTAGAGTTTTAAATTAATTGATAAATAGAGTCCAATTACTGAAAATAGAAACAATGTAGCATTCAAAACTTTTAATACATGTAACATTGTGTTAATACTAAAGTGTTAGGCTACTTGAGATTGCTAACATATCACTCGATGAGCCAGTGTTGGAGTTTGTATTGTTAATGATAATGAAAAAGCTGATGGTGATGGTGTTGAAGCAAATGAAGTTGGAACATTTAAGGATTGAAGATAATATCATTTAGTATTTTATTTTATTGTTATTGTCAAGCTTGTATTTTAATTATTTTATAATAATGAAATTAATGCTGTATTTTATGATTTAACTTATGAAAAATATTACATATTTATGTATACACACGCACATGCGTATCCTAATTTTTTGAACAGTTGTAACCGCATAGCCATATCGTATATGAAACCGTGCTTCTTAGTTCACAAGCATCAAAATGGAGTAGGAAATTTGCCTTCATAAATTCGAAAGTACCAAGACTAAAGTGAAATCCTAAAAACAGCTATGAACAATTTATGGAGACAATTTCCTCTATGATGCGCTTGGATTTTGGGCAATGGGTTTTTAAGGAATTTCTGATCTGTAGAGTTGAGAGTTATTCTGTAATCATTCTCGTTAAATGGCTCTGTTTTCTACATTGTGAGAATTCACTAATGAACCAAGCACAGTAAATCTTTGGCGTGTTCATGTACATGCATTATACCTTTGTTAGACTCTTATTTATAATCTGTTTAAAACTCAACCAAATCAATTTTTTATCCACATATTTCATGAGACCCAGAAGTAGTGCCCACTTATCTACCATTCAATTCTATCTATTTATAATTTAAACTAATTATAAACAACTTTCAAACATGCTATTACTCTTTTCATGTGCCTTAAAGTGGATATTTTGCAAAAGCATTTTTTAAGTTGTTAGAAAGCAGTAAACAAAAATATACGCATGCAAAAACATACAGAACAAAGCAACTTAGCAACCTAAAGAAATTCAAAGACGGATATGATGAAACTGCACCTCGTGATAGGGGAATTCATCAGCTTCAAGCATTCGAACAACCTGACTCATTTTGGGTCGTTTTTGCGAATCAGGATCAACGCACCTAAGTGCAACCAGAAGCGCACGTTTCAAAGCACGTGTCGTGGGCCTAGCTTCAAGGTTAGGGTCCACAACTTCCTCTGCTCTTCTGTTCCCTACCATCATTTTGAGCCACTCAACAAGATTGACCTGCCATAACAAAAGTATTGAATATTACTGTTAACTGGAAGTACCGAACACTCACTTGGGTAGTATATATTATATTGAGGATTTACTACCTCTACAGCAGGACGTCCATAGTCCACAGGATCTCTTCCAGTAACAGCTTCTAGCAGCAGAACACCAAAACTATAAACGTCACTCTTTTCATTCAACAAGCCAGTATTTGCATATTCAGGAGCCACATAACTGATTTACATAAGACGTCAGTTTATTAATGTAGCATCAGATAACAACCACAGCTAATAGATAGAATAGACTCAGAAAAGCACTCATACCCAAACGTTCCCATCACTCTTGTTGTGATATGGCTCTCTCCGGATCCCAAGAGCTTTGCCAATCCAAAATCAGAAACCTTAGCATTGAACTCGTCATCAATTAGGATATTACTAGATTTTATGTCACGGTGAACAACTTTTGGTTCAATAGCTTCGTGCAAATAAGCAAGCCTGCAAACCCAACATGAGAGTTATCAAGGATAGAAGCGAAGGACAGGCGTTAAATTCTCATTAGTAGTTGAGCCTTCTGTCTAATTGATCATTTTGCATTTTAGTTCTATATACGAAATAAAAGTAGTCAACAACATAAAAATGGTAAACGTTGATTGGATGGTACAGAATGATAAAGCCTCGCTCAGATATTAAAAATGTCAAGATGACTTGGTAAATGATTGCATTAAATCTAATGGATGAAGTGATAAACAAAAGCAAGTTCGAATGGCTTGTGGTAAATGATCTACTTACGCTTTTGCGGTTCCAAGCAGAACTTTCATGCGGGCTTCCCATGTAAGGGTGCCATGCTGTCTCATAGCCCCATGAAGCCACTGCTCCAGGTTGCCATTGTTGACATACTCATATACCAACATCCTTTACAAAAATTATACAATCTCAGCTAATAGAATTGCAAGTAGAAAACACAGCTCAAGAAAATGTATTTGAGCATTCAACTACCAGAAGTCACCATAGTAACTTAAAAGCAGCTTCAAATCTATGTTTAACTAACCTGTGAACTCCTTCTATGCAATAGCCAAGAAGACGCACAAGATTCTTGTGTCGAACATGGCCTATGGCCTCTACTTCAACCCCAAACTCTTTCTCTGCTTGGCCACTGCAAGGCAATTGGTAATTCAATCACGAAAATCTGTCATACAATCTCTATAGAGAGGTATAGACAAATTTAAGAGAAGTTGGAAGAATACTCACAGATTATTAAGAAGCTTCTTAACTGCTACATCTGTTCCATTAACAAGTCTTCCCTGGTACACAACCCCATAACCACCTTCCCCTAGAATGTTCTCTGCCGAGAACCGATTTGTTGCTATTTCAAGATCCCTAAGTGTGAACCAATGACCCCATCCAAGATGGGATATTTCAGGTAAACCAACCAAAGGAGACGGCATCGCAAAACCATATGAAATTGTAGATTGTTTTCGGGCAGCCCCAGAGCTTCCTTCTTCTCCTGATTGAAAACTACATGCCCTTTCATGATGAAACATTGAACTGCACTGGCTGCTATTATCAACATCACTTGATTTGCTTCTACTCATATTAACTAACATCTTCTCTGAATTCTTATCACTTGATTTATCATTAAGAGTTAAAATTAAACTTTCCGTGCGATCATGCATAATTTGTTCCCCAACACTGTCAACCCTGATGTCCTTGGAAACGTTAGGGATTTGGCAAAGAGAGTACTTGTTCAAAGTTCTCCGAGATTTTCTCCGAAAAATAACCCACATTGATAAGATACCAAGAATCAAAACGATAAATGCACCCATACATATACAAATTAAAACCCATAGTTTAACACCTCCATACTCCTTTGATAACTCAGTCTTTAAATTTCCGGAAGACATCTACCGCAAACTGGATGTGAATAAATAATTATGCTTTGTTCCCTAAGATCCCGTCTCGAATTTAATCCATATACTCCTGGATTCCATAAATATGAGATGACCATTAAAAAAAAAAAAAAAAAAAAAAAAAAAAAAAAAAAAAAAAAAAAAAAAAAAAACACACACAAATGGCAAGCTATGCACGTAAGTTTCAGCAATTCTGACGATAAATTTCCATTGTACCTAGTAGATTTTGCCCAAGATAAACCAGATTTCACCATTTGAAGAAAAGCAAAGCTCAACAGAAAAAAAAATTGACATAATACTAACGCAAAATATTATATCACAATTAATGTTTTTGAGAAAATATGAAACCATATACGCCTAATTTTCTGGGCACTTAACGAATCAGTAAAATTCCATTTCAAGAGAAACCATGTGGAAGCAAGAACCATCATATAAATTACAGCATTTTAATAATAAATTAAGCAGAAAATTAATACCCGTGAATTTACATCATCAAATCTAATCCCCAACATAAATCTTCGGAAAAAATAGAAGAAAATCAAGAAATGCAATACTTATGATTAAAGAACAAGAAATATAAAGAGCTAGTTTGAAATCCAAAAGAAAGCTATTACCTTTGCAAATGATATGAACTTAACAACTCGATCTTCTTCCCTGAAGATCAAAAAAAGAAAAAAAGAAAGGGCCTTCTGTGTAAACAGATCCTAAATGAGCCTAGATATGTTGCCAGTGCGGAGAGGAAATACAAGAATACCACAAAAGCCAGAAAACAAAAAAATAAAGTAAAAAAAAAAAAAAAAATAGAATAGCCAACAAAAAGTTCAGCAGCTCAAGAGGAGTAGTTTACAAGTAGAGGGTGTGGCCTGCAGTGGGCCAAAAGAAGTCAAGAAAATAATAATAATTTTAGTGCTAATAATTAAAGAATTTACTAAAATCTAATCTTCACAAGAACACCCATTTTCCATTTTCATTTTTAGAGACTTGATTTTCTTTTTCCTTCATAAAAGCTCTGGTGGGTGAATTGTTTTTGTGGGGTTCTATGAATGTGAAAGAGGGTCCTCAAAAAGCTGGAAAGAAGACTTAGCTTGCAATTTAAAGAGAGAGAGCAGTAAAGTAAGGCAAAAATGATACTACGACAAATACACCATCTATAGCTGCCTGTGAAAATATATAGCCAAATCTATGATTGTTTGACAAATTTTCCAGTCCAAAAAATTAAGAAATTATATATTTGTCAACTCAAACGTTTGAAATCTAAAAATAAAACATTCGAGAGCCTGTTTGACACAATGTGGCGGTCATTGAATGTGCGAAGCAATAGGTTTGTTTTGCTTTGAGATTGTTAATATCCAAAATTATGACATAGTATTAATGAAGCTTTTACAATTATATTACATGAGAATATAAAATCTAGATAGTAGATTTATGGAATGCTCCTTCCATCCCATTTATAGAGGTTAATTTTATTTTCACACGAATTAAGAAATCTTATTTAGAACATGTTCGATAATGATTATGAAAATTGATTTTTTGACATTTAAAGAAAAAAATGAGTCTCATTTGTGAACAAAGAAGTCAAAAATAATTTTGAAATAGTGAAATAACGGAAAACAAAATTAATTTTTGGGATGAAAAATTGCTACCAAACAGGATTTTAATGTTATTGATAAAGTAATTTTTGTCAATAACTTTTCTAGTATATCCTTATTTATATTTGAATAATTTCAAGATTAAGGTAGAAAAATTAGTTATGACTATGCAAATTATATAATGGTATATTAGTAAACAATCAAAACAAAACACTCTCAATAAATAAACAAGACTATATAATTGAAACAAGAAAATAAGGACAATTAGCCTACATAAATGGGATAGATAGAGTATTATAATTAGAGATTACGTGTTTTTCATAATAATGTCATATTTTTATCACACATTAGCATCTTTTCTTGCATTTTATGGTGGTAAAGCATTATGAATTTGAATTTTATCGATAAAGAAATTGACAAAAATGTTAATCTTATCAAGAAAAAAAGATCAAAGATGACGCAATATTGTTAGTTTCAAGTTGATCTATAAGTAAAATGGTATCGTCGATTAAATAACTCCATAAATGCTCGATTTTCAAAAAAGGTAAAAAGTAAACTCTATAAATTCCATTTATGGATTCATTACATAGATCATTTTATGTCAATGAGCTTCTGTTGCACTCCAAAAAAAATAAAAATAAATAAAAAATCATTTGAATTTTAATTATAACATAGTATACACTATATGATACTCCATAAACACGTATAAAATTTTGTCGGGAATTGGACTAGATAGAGTATTAATGAAAATTCTAGAACAAAACTTTTCATGAACAAATTATTCGATTATGTAAGAAGAACTGATAATTGGATTAGAGCTAGAACCGAATTAAATTGACTAATTCAAATAAAAATGTCTACTTCGATTCTTTAACTAGATCTATGCCTGTTTGGTGGCACTTTTCATCTAAAATTTAAGCCATTATTGGACCATTCTCTGCCGCAATTGTTGACTTCCCTCGCACTCAAATGCAGATGTGGGACCTACTAACGGTAAAAAAAGAAAAAAAAAAAGAATTTTAATCAGCTAAATAGTGCAGCCAAACAGGCGCCTAATATTAATGAAAGACTTCCATCACTTTTCAATGTAAAATTTTCGCAGATTCAATTGATGATTTTTTGACTAAAGAAAATTAATTTATATATTTTTCTCCAACGGTTATCGAGGGCAATTTAGTCAATTCAACATTGTAAATAAATGTGATTTTCTTATAATTATAGTGTCATTATTAGGAATAAAGCCCCCATTAGAGGAGGAACAAAGTCTTTGATTTGAAGCATAAACTTTTCATTAAAGTATGACTTAACAAAACCCTCTCAAATCTTTATCTCGATTAATTAGGTAAATTATAAGTATTAAATTGTAAATAAATCCACTTGTGAGGGCCCACATTAGTAGTCCAACTCTAAAGAATTTTGACCTCCAGGAACAATCAGAGCCGTTGATATGGTTTTAATTTTCGACCTTATTTTTAATTTTATTCACAACCTTTTTCTATTCACGTAATACTTGTAATAATGTATAAATAACATTGAATCTTGTCGGCTTTTCGACCGCTTCGCTTCTTCTCAAGAGTTCACATAATCTACACATTTGAGGGGTACAATGAATAATGGAACGTAAAGCAAGAAGCGGCTATGGAATATAGCAGATTATTCATCGATCGAAGGAAAGTGACGAGAGACTCATGGAAGAGCCACTTACTCCAACTACCATCCATGTATAATCCATATTAGATTTGACCAAATAACCCTAATTTGTAAATTTTTATAATTTTGATCGTGTAGCAATAAATAGTAATGTTAGGAAACACCTTAACTTACCTCAAATCAACAAAATTTTGATTCGTATTTCCATCCAAGATAAAATGTCAACAATAAAAAGTAATTAGAATTATTAAAAAAAAAAATTACAAATGTTCAACTTGACAATTTATTAATAACTATCACATTCCTAGTCGCTGGAATTTCAGTGACATTTTATAAGAATTTCATAATTTGTTGTTTTCTTTGTGTCTTCTTAATACTAAAATTTGATGCTCCTCTTTTAAGATGCTTGCACGAGGCCCTTTTTCAATTATCTATTATTTTTTTCCAATAAAAAAAAAGAACAATTTTTTTTTTTTTAAATTTCCCTCCATATCCATTCCATTATTTTATCAAGACTCAAGAAAGAAAAATAATTACACGGAGATGTCACTTTTAGGAAGGGCTTAGCAGTGCGTGAAATAATTATATATTAACATCTTCTACCAGGGAAACCACATCAATGAAGAGAATAATAAATGAGAAAATTATTCGTGTGTGTGTGTGTGTGTGTATATATATATATATATATATATATATATATAGACTTTTAAAAAGTGATAGTCATGTTTCTTGTAGCTTATTCCTATGCCAATTCAATTCTTGCCTTCTTAACTCTCTTTTATCCACAAGAAGTGTAAAGTAAACGAATCATAACTACACCATCTTTTATAAGTAAAATAATTAAGTAGAGTATAGTTTCAGTTGAATTAACGAGTTACATTTGATTTATCATTTCACAGATGGAGAAGCACTTGGCATTTGGTAGTACATTTTTGCACCATAATAATTGGGTCAGTCGATGCGTACATCAATCCGTAATTATCCTTGATAGAAAGATCCAAAAGAATAATCTTCAATATGGTATTTCGGTTTAAAATGGAAACAACTTTACGAGAGATAATGATCATCCTGCCAACGGGAAGGCGACAAATGTGAATTAGGGTTGTTCAACGAGTTACATTTGATTTATCATTTCACAGATGGAGAAGCACTTGGCATTTGGTAGTACATTTTTGCACCATAATAATTGGGTACATCAATCCGTAATTATCCTTGATAGAAAGATCGAAAAGAATAATCTTCAATATGGTATTTCGGTTTAAAATGGAAACAACTTTACGAGAGATAATGATCATCCTGCCAACGGGAAGGCGACAAATGTGAATTAGGGTTGTTTAATTGTGCAAGTAATGTACGTGTACGCAAGAACGTGACAGTCTGTAAATTTTTAAAGTTAATATGTTACCAATTAATTGTGATTAACATGAAACTAATGCCAACGGTTTCAAATAATAATGCCTGCCACTATCTAGCTAGCCCTCAAAGTGGTAAATCGCCATATCCCCCCGAATAGAGACTTCCTCTCCCAATTCAGGAAGTAGAAAATGGCCAGTTGGGAATGATCAAAGATCCATTGGCAACAACACAAATGACTAGAGTTTTTTTTTTTTTTTTCAACTGAAAATGGTGCTGTATTTCCATTTTGATTGTAGACAAAACTGGTGGTAGCAATAGGTACGTGGTTCCAACGACTTTATGATCGTGGATTATTTTATTGTTTGACGTTAATAATAATTAATTTAGTATCTAAAAAATGGAATCATGAACTAGTCATATAAATCACTTTTGAAGACGATTCAAGAGAATAATAAATGAAGAGTATCGAGTATTTATGTTCGATTACGATGTCATTTAAATATATTTTCTATTCATAGACTACATTAATCGATATTGAGTACATAAGGCTGAATTTTTATGATAAATTAAATATATAAATTAAGAGTTAATTAAATCATTGCTCACTAATATTTAGGTCAGATTACTACTTGCTTACCTAAAAACAAGAGGTAACTGATTGCTAACTCACTTTTGTTAAAAATTGGTCATCCATCCACTTGGACAAAAAATTACACATACGGATGGAAAATCCTACGTGGCCACTAATTGTGTTAAAAATTGACACATGAACAAAACACATTCCAGCAAACACATTTTCTCTTAAAAATTGGAAGAATCTTTCTCCACCATCATCATCCCCACCATCACCGCAACCTCCTGACCTCTACCCCCACCTTCACCACCTTGTCACATTATAGTGTTGAATAAGAAACCTCTATTTCTATCAATGCCAAAATCAGTAATCCCACTTTCCAAAACAGAGATTTGTTACTTTCCATAAATAATACTCACTCCAGTTTTACTTACCAAAATCTTGACTTTCTTCAAATAAATTAACTGCCTCCACATTTTCTAATTACCTCTAAAAAAAAATCTTAATTCACACTATTGCATGTGATGAAATAACATCAACAAACCATAGCAGCGATTTTGCGATCGAAGCGTCCGGTGGAAGAAAAAGGTTATCCTTTGCTAGGATTTTCTAACTGGAAGATGAGATAGCAATTATTGTATGTTAGGGACGGATTCAAGATTAGATCCAAAATCGGAGTACAAAATTTCAAACCGAACTACTGTACACACACAATATATATATATATATATATATACACACACACACACACACACACACAAAAATGGTTTTTTACCCAAAAAATAAAATAAAGAATACCTTAAAAAAATGTTCTTAGGCCTGAGTGGGGTGGGGGGGGGACTACAACCCAACCTCCCCAAATCCGTTTCTGTAGTCTGTGCTGCGTTTCTTACAATTTCGACTTGTATTTGTTTGACTTTATGTTCAGAATAAAACTTACTAGTTTTATGTTCAGGATGAAGTAATGACGACTAGTTTTGTAAAACTTACTAGCATGATTTTATCGAATTTGAAGTGATATAACTTACTTGAAATCCCAAAACGAGGTTGAATTGCTTGCCTTTAATTTGTTTGCTTTTTACGCTGTCTTGCGCTCACTCCTTGGTTAGAAACTTTATTACAAAAGGAGTTTAATAACCATAACACAACCCAAGAACTAATTTTAGAGATGTAAATCTTACCAAAAACAAGCCACCGCCCTTATGTATTTTGAATATATGTTCTACCCGATTTTGCATGATTTCATATGGTTTTAGGTATAGTACTAGAGGTTACATGGAGATTGAGGATGGTGGGAGGTTAAATTTTCAAACTCAAAATTTTACTCCTTCCTCCAAAAACCATCTAATACCAATCAAATCGAGGTCAACACACATGCATGACCATTTTTCTTTAGAAAAATGCTGGAATTCACGGGATTAAATCCCGGGATTGGATCCAGGGGCCGAGGTGGTGCGACCTCAGCTCCTGATTTGAATTCGACGGCCCCATGTGATGCAAGATCGAGGGCTGAGGTGGCCAAACCAAAGATTTAATCCTGAGCTTTGAAGGGCGTTGTTTTCTTCAAATTCATAGGTTCAAGAAATAAGGTACAATAATGAATCCAAACAAAGGATATTGACATGTGGTTGAGATCTTGAATAGAAAAAGAAATCAAGTACCATGACGGAAAAGCTACAAAAGTGTCAATGTACGGATTGTAAAAGTTCAAATTAACATGTTATTGTTACTTTTTTTTTTATAGACATTTGTTTGATTAGTCTTTTCAATTCTTTGTTAATAAGTTGACAATATCTAGTTCTTTCTTTAAGGGTTGATTAAAATTTCTACAGCTTGTGATGAAGGTAATGTCTATTTCTTTATTAACTCGTGATCCGTTACAATAGCAATCATTGTAATTATTGATTGAATTTTATTGTTAAGTCAAAACAATCTTTTTTGCACCATCGAACTCCAAACACTCAATCTAAACATATAACTGAAACTTTTTGTGGTTTGCTTGTGTTAAGATTGGAGATTTCATCTCAAAACGTAAACATTTTTAAGAAGGTTAGTCCACATTTTTATAAATTAGTTTACGTTTTCATCTTTAATTGGTGAAATTTTATCCCATTAATATGTCTTGCAAGATAGTGACTCATTTGAGAAGACCAATCTTGAAATCCGTGTGCTCATTTTATTGAGTTTTAATGAGGTCGAATTTCTATTTTCCCATGCTTCCATTATTGGTGCTATCGTATGATAGAATAAAAGGCTCTTTAACTTAATGAAACTTAATGTGCTCTGATATTATATTGAGATTTGTGGTTCCATTTTAAAAGGTCAACATTTTTAAGAGGCTTAACCCAAGTTCTTATAAATTAGTCTATATTTTCATATTTCATCGATGCAGGGTTTATCCTTTAACAACTTGTATATCAGCTCAACCATGATACTCGTATTATTAAGTAACGAGGGTCATTGCAAAAAGGCCGAGTTCATTTTTCACATCTAATTTCTTGAAGATATGCATTTATGCCAAGATTCACAGAATTAATTTCGACCATCTGCTTCAAATTCTCATACAAGGAAATGTTTTGAAGCATCGTAGAAATTGTTGGCTTCTGTAATATAGAAAGATGGTTTTGCAAGTGGAAGTTAACCTAAATTATTTGTAAATAATCTTTCTCTCGATAAAAAAAATTAGCATTGATGTACCTTATGATCGTCAAAGCAATTGTATAAATTCGGCTTTCAACAGCTAAATCTTCTTCATAAAAGATCCTCTTACTGGAACTCAAATGCCACAGAGATGTCGTGGTGGCGGCTAAAGATGAGAGAAAAAAATAAAAATAAAAATAAAATAGAAGGCAGCTAACACATAGATTAGGAATAGTGTGGGGAAACTCTAACCAGAAAAATGCTAAAAACAACTTTAAGATGTGAATATGTAAGAGCAAGAAAGGTCATAATTTAGTGCTATTTAAGTTAATTTCCCACTAACTTCAAAATGTTGAGTGTATCAAGTTGCAATCAAGCCCAATGTACCTTATCCATTGTTACTTGACTAATCCAAATTAATGGGCTAAAATATTAAAGGCCATTTAGCATGGCTTAAGCCCCTATTTTGTCTCAATTTCTCAAAACATATTTTTTCTCAAACTCATTTTTAATCATACATAACAAACTGTACTTTTATGACATACAATACTGTAAAAAGTTCTTTACGATATAGATGTGCATGCCGTAAATACTCATATCTTTTTACGGCATGGAAGGAATTGCAAAAGAAAAATTTAGGAAAACGCGTAAACAAATTTTTTTGCCTATTTAAACATGAAAACCTTTTATGAGATGCAAGAACGTATGTCATAAATTGTAACTTTACACGGCAAGCTACTAATGTATGCCACAAATTATAACTTGTTGTGGCATGACGTGAATGTATGCCGTCAATAATTTAAGTAATTAAATTACTACGGCAATCATTTAAGGCATGCTGTAAATAGTCTATTTTACAACATGCCTTATGCGTAGTCGTAATGAATGTCGTAAAAAGTTACTTTTGTTGTAGGTTCATACAATTTTTATCAACTTTTTATCTAAGCATTTCATCGATATTTATTAAAAGTGAAAATTACACCCAACCAGATTTTTAAAGATCCAACTTAAAAATCAAACTTAAAGTTTGTTTATGTAAAAATCAGATATTAATTCAAATATTTAATATTAATAATATCCAATTTCTGTTCCCTCTATCTTCTCTCATCAATAATTAGTTATGCGAGATTGTGATTTATATATTGGATATTTTGTGACAAATAAATAATATGTAAACAATAACTTGTGACAAAAATATAGTGTGTGACATAAAAATTTGAGCCTCCACTTATAAAATTTATTACTTGTGACTAATAAATAAATCATGACCTATTGTATTTTATTTTTTTTTAAATTTGTGACCAATGAATAAATTATGACTAGTAAATTTTTTTGATTTGTGACCTTATAATAATTTGTGGCCTATGAAATTTTTTATTCGTGATCAAGAAATAATTTATGGCCAACTAATCCGATCATTTGTGACCAAATAGTATAAAATTGTAACATTAATATATTTAATTAATAAAATATATATTTATTTAATCATTCATAAATAAAATTTAATTAATATATGATTTTTGAAGTTTTAAACCTTATTTCTTAATTTTGAAATGGACCATACTTAATCGCTTAAATATGAAAATTTTCCTTGTTAAAATCTAAAAAAAAAAAAAAAATCTGATTTTTATCAAAATCAATTATGGGCTAAATAACGTGTTATATGTCTCATAAATCTTAACTAAAAAAGGATTTAGTTAAAATAACTAATTAAGTTGATTCCTACTCGAGCTCATAAAACTTTTTTACTTGCATTATTTTTCTTTACCTTGGCAAAAATTCCTCTCCATGGTCCGTTCGAGTCGAATTTCTCATTAGTAAGATGTGTCGAACCGAAAGCATATTTTTAATATTTGCACTTTATAAGGTCACACAATACTATTCAAATGCTTTTCATATGCTAATGTTGTTTTTCTTCCGGTGAAAATAAATAAAATGAAATGAGTT
The DNA here is from genome assembly GCF_002742605.1 of Olea europaea var. sylvestris. Classification (NCBI taxonomy): domain Eukaryota; kingdom Viridiplantae; phylum Streptophyta; class Magnoliopsida; order Lamiales; family Oleaceae; genus Olea; species Olea europaea. The sequence continues at coordinate 18,086,387 of NC_036257.1, read as the reverse complement.
GATCAATTAGCAAGACACGTCGTACTATACAATATTATTAGCTAGAGTTAGGCTTCTCTCTCTCTTTTCGTCGGCTAAATTAAGTCCTTGTTTGATTCTCATTCTTTGGAAAAAAAAAAAGAATTTTTCTACAGTATTTTGATATCATTTCAACCATACATTCTCCAATAAAATAATAGTACACGCAAATTCAAAATTTTTCCTTATTTTTTAGCTACACATTTTCTATCAATACACTATTCAAAAATTCATTTCCCCCCTCAAAATGGGGCTCAAACAAGGGCTAAAGCAACGGTCTTCAACCTTTGGCTTTCGAAATGACAAAATTGTTCTTAAATTTAAGGCTCTGTTTGAGCAACATTCTTTCAAAAAAATCTATTCTTAAATAATGATTTGACATCATTTTCACTACACATTTTTCAATAAAATAATATTACATATAAATTCAAAATTTTTTATCATTTTTTACCACATATTCTACATCAATCTACAATTTCAAAATACATTCTTTTACAATAATGTGGGTCAAACAAACACTAAATAAACAATAAAAAAAAAAGAAAATAATATAATAAAAACTGCAAAGTAATTGAAATTTGAAGATCCATTTCTACACTACCATAAAAAAGAGAATGAGAGTTTACTGTTCATTTTTATCACACTCATTTTCACACTTAACAGGTTTGGAAACTTGTTTGGCAACAGGAAAAATTCTATTCAACAATACTGTATGATTCTTTCTCCTAATTCTCACGCTATTAACGATCAACCATATCTTATATATTTAAATTTTTAAAATTAGATTAATAAACAAAATTATTGTAAGTAAAATGTAAAAATAAAAAATAAAAAAATATTCACTTCGTGCATGGAGAAAAAAATTTACGTCATAACATATAATTTTTCTTGAGCAAAATGATGTATTGAGAAAATTGTTGCAAAAAAATAATAAATAGTAATAAAATAATTGATTTTTTTTTTTAAAAAACGACTTATACGCATTTTTTAACACATACGTTAACGTCCGTTTAACTATTTTCGATAATCATCTAAATCATTCGATGTGTCTATGATATAGTTCTTGAAATGATTTTCGAGAAAATGTAAAACATTTATCGATTCGACTATCGTACAATTATTAATGAATTTTTAAAATTAGCTTATTATCGAAAATTTTGAAATATAGTTTGAAAATGCCTAATTTGACGTCCCGTAACATTTGCTACGATTAGCCGTTTCACGCACCGTTAATGACGTGCAATACTATGCTGCGACTACTTCAAAATGATATTAAAAATATAATATTTCAATTTCATTTGATATCCCGTAATGAGCCTATAAATGAATACAAAAATATAAGTTAAAAAAAAATTTAATTTGCCTAAACCTCTATGCACGGAGGTTTATAACCTCCATGCACAGAGATTTATGTAAAAAAAAAAATTTAACTTTTATTTGTAATACTTTTTTTATTAATATTTAATTTAAAAAAATTAAATATATCTAAATATTTACTTAAAAATATTGAAGTTAATATTTTTTTACCTATAAATAACTTTTACAACTATAATTTTTTTATTATTTTTAATTAACATGAAGTGATTTTTTTACTTATAAGTAACTTTTTATGCTCTAGATAGTTTAATCTTTTTATTAATATTTAATTAAAAAACTAAATATATTTAAATATTTATACTAAAAAAATTTTAAGTTCACATTTTTTTTATATAAGTAACTTTTGCAATTATAAGAGAATGGGGGATTAATATTTTTTTTTTTTACCTATAAGTAGCTTTTACAATTATAATTTTTTTTATTTTAAATAACTTGAAGTGATTTTTTTACTTATAAGTAATTTTTTATCTTTTAAATAGTATAATCTCTTCTTTTACTTTTAAATAACTTAATCGGTTTGGGAACTGGTTTGACAACATGAAAAATTCTATTAAAAAATACTGTAGGAATTTTGTCACACACCATTGTCCACTGCAATATTTCTCCCTTGTTTTGAATCTGACACACTATGCTCTTTCTCCTAATTCTCNATATAGAGAGAGAGAGAGAGAGAGAGAGAGAGAGAGAGAGAGAAAATTTTTTACATCATACCACATAATTTTTCTTGAGCCAAATGATGTATTGAGAAAATTGTTGCGGAAAAATAATAAATAGTAATAAAATAATTGATTTTTTTTAAGAAAAATGATTTATACGCATTTTTTAACACATACGTTTAATGTCCGTTTAATTATTTCGATATTCATTTAGATCATTCGATGTGTCTATGATATAGTTTTTGAAACGAGTTTAGAGAGAATGCAAAACATTTATCGATTCGACTATCGTACAATCGTCAATGATTTTTTACAGTTAGCTTATTATCGAAAATTTCAAAATATAGTTTGAAAATGCCTATTTTGACGTTCCGTAACATTTGTTACGATTAGCCGTTTCACGCACCGTTAACGACGTGCAATACTATGCCGCGACTACTTCAAAATAATATTAAGAATGTAATATTTCGATTTCGTTTGATATCCTGTAATGAGCCTGAAAATAAACACAAAAATATAAGTTAAAAAAAAACTAATTTAGCAAACCTCCTATAACCTCCGTGCACGGAGTTTTATGCGTGCGGGGAGTCCCCGCACCAATGTGCACTTTTTTTTGTTTTATTTGTAGTACATTTTTTATTAATATTTAATTTAAAAAAATTAAATGTATCTAAATATTTATTTAAAAATGTTGAAATTAATATTTTTTACTTATAAGGAACTTTTGCAATTATAATTTTTTATTACTTTTAAATAATTTGAAGTGATTTTATTACTTATAAGTAACTTTTTATGTTCTAGATAGTTTAATCTTTTTATTAATATTTAATTTTAAAAACTAAATATATCTAAATATTTATACTAAAAAAATTTTAAGTTTACTTTTTTTTTTTTATATATAAGTAACTTTTACAATTATAAGCTAATGAGGGATTAATATTTTTTTTAACCTATAAGTAACTTTTACAATTATAGGTTTTTTTTATTTTAAATAACTTGAAGTGATTTTTTTACTTATAAGTAATTTTTTATCTTTTAGATAGTGTAATCTCTTCTTTTACTTTTAAATAACTTAACCGGTTTGAGAATTGGTTTGGTAACAGGAAAAATTTTATTAAAAAATACTGTAGAAATTTTGTCACACATCATTGTCCACTGCAATATTTCTCCCTTGTTTTGAATTTGACACATCATGCTATTTCCCCTAATTCTCACACTATTAACTATCAACCATATCTTATATATTTAAATTTTTAAAATTATATTAATAAACAAAATTATTGTAAATAAAATGTCAAAAAAAAAAAATATTCACTCCGTGCATGGAGAAAAAAATTTACGTCATATCGCATAATTTTTCTTGAGCAAAATGATGTATTGAGAAAATTGTTGCGAAAAAATAATAAATAATAATAAAATAATTGATTTTTTTTAAAGAAAAATGACTTATACGCATTTTTTAACACATACGTTTAATATCCGTTTAACTATTTTTTATATTTATTTAGATCATTCGATGTGTCTATGATATAGTTCTTGAAATGAGTTTCAAGAGAATGTAAAACATTTATCGATTCGACTATCGTACAATCGTCAATGAATTTTTAAAGTTAGCTTATTATCGAAAATTTCGAAATATAGTGTGTAAATGCCTATTTTGACGTCTTGTAACATTTGCTACGATTAGTCGTTTCACGCACCGTTAACGACGTGCAATACTATGCCGCGAGTACTTCAAAATAATATTAAGAATGTAATATTTCGACTTCGTTTGATATCCCGTAATGAGTCTAAAAATGAACACAAAAACATAAGTTTTCAAAAAAAAAAAAAAAACTTTTATTTGTTGGACATTTTTTTATTAATATTTAATTTAAAAAAATTAAATGCATCTAAATATGCACTTAATAAAATGAGGCAATGAGCTTTTTACTATTCATTTTTCTGCCTTCCTTTTCACACTTTAACTAGATAATTATTGTTCACTAACCAGTTTCTTTCAATGTACAAAATATCTCTTCAACAAGTGCTTTAATGGTCCACTTCTCCCACACGATTCAGCATTTTAACCTCCTTCCTTTCCCTTTTCCTTTTCCTACATGGAGATAGGTTTTACAGCGTAGTGAGGGCTTGTCAGAGTCGAGATAACCCTAATTTTATTCCTTCCCTCTCCTTCGTAGAAAAGGTCGTAGCTCCCTTTCGTTCCATTAGAATTCCCATTTGCCGTAACCACAGCAGCAAAGTCTATGTCAGGTAAGTTTCTATTTTCTTTTGGTTTTGGGATCTCGTTCATTGCTTCTTTTTTGAAGGGAAGTGAGGATCTTTGTTAAGTTTTTTTATTCCGTTTGCACAAGCTGTTGAAGCTATTAATTTTTATTTTGGTATTGTTTTAGGTTCAACAACACATTGTTTGGGGTTTTGATACGAGATGATATGCTCTACTGAAGTTCAAGGGTTCAATTTTAGACTTTTCTGGTGTCTCTACGGGATCATTGTTCCTCAATCGAGGTTTCTTGTGATTCGATTTGTCAGGTGGTGATGTTGAATATTTGTCGAGCAAAGATTTTTGAGTTATGTAATTGAGATTGACTGGGTTATTTATTTCATTTGTAGCTTAAGGTGTAGTGTTGTATCAAGTGATGGCTCGAAATGTGCAACAATGCCTGAAGTGAAAATTCCTTTTGATTTCTGGTTTGATAAGGTGTTAAACCTCAATTTTGTGCACTATTTAGATTAATGTTGAATTTTTATATGGTTGATCAATTCAATATGAAGTTGAAAGGAGAATTAGGATCCATAATTTGCTAGCTGAAATTTGTGTAGACTCATGGCATATTAAGTGAATCAAGTTATGCGACGATCAAAACATGGGTATTTGGGATCTTCTAAACATTTCAGTCGAATCTGGAATGTTGTTTGGATTTATTAGTCATCAAATTCAATTCTGGTTTCCAATTTTATTCTGTTTCAAGTTTTAATTCTGAATATCATCTTTGACTTTGTTTAGTATTAAACTCATGGAAATTAGTGTATTGGCCTTTTTCCTCTAATTCTTGGAGACAAAATACTTATTATAGCACTTTATGAAACGGCAACCCATGTCTTATGTTCATGCCAAATTAGTTGGATTGTAATGGTGGGATCTATTGTCAAATGTCCTTTTTCATTTTTCTTTTGGAACTCTTGGTGAGCTTTTAGTATGTGGTGCTACTCTTGATTTTATAACTTTCAGATTATATCTTTTACATGGATGCATTTTTGTTCTTATTGTTTTCACTAATTAACTTTTGTGATATTCAATGCCAGAGCACACTTGATACTGCTTTGGTAGTGACGCTACTTGGCTCTTCTTTGCCAACTTGCCACTCTATTACTTTTATGAAATGGCTTCGCCCAAGGTAAGCCCCTATGGTTTCTATTTATAACCTTCTTGTGTCTTGACGCAAGTCATTTTTATTCCCTTTATATTGTCACGTAATCTCGTTGTTGAGCCTACTTGAGCAAACTATGGGGCAAATGGTTTCTGAAAATTGCAGTTTACTTGTCCTATTAGTGAATTTATGAGGCATTTCATGAAACTATCTAGAAGTTTTGTAAACTATGTAGTCTCTGCATCATGTTGTTAATGGTGTTAATGAGGAGAAAATAAACTTGATTTTAAATGACATAGATAAGGAACAGATTCAACTTTCAAGAGTTAATTGCTGAAAGTGTAATAATATTATCGTGTTGGTAGAAAATGTATTTAATTTTTAAAAATATTTATTCTTAATGGTGCAGAGAATTAGCATATTCTGGAATAGTAATTGGAATGAAAAAGGGAGTGAAACAAAGTCCATTCTTTTATGAATTTAGGTAGGGAAAGTCGAAGAAGGTGCAATATGAAGGGCCCAATGGAGACTTGGCTGCTATACTTCAAAGGGATGTCTTGGAGACCAATCCTGGTGTCAGATAGGATGATGTGGTTAGGTTGAGCGAATCAAAAAGACTTTTAGAAGAAGCTGTGGTTCTTCCACTGTGGATGCCTGAGTATTTCCAGGTATCAGATATTAGTTGAAGCTGAGTAATTTACTTCGATTTCGTTTAACCCCATTGTTCCACAAAGTCATCTGGATACTTTGTAGTTTTAGTATTCTAAATATGCCGTTGTTTTGTTACTATGGATTTTATGATGAATGCCTACGAAAATGAGTTCATTAAGTCCAATCCTGATTTGCCTGCAAAAGTGATTTTCATTTACTTGTATTGTTCGTACCCCATTGTATCTGGTAAATTTAATAATTGATTTTAGAAGATTTTTATAATTTGCATCAAATTAAGATTAATATGTTTTAAAAGATGAAAACCGAAGAATTTTATTCCTTAGCAATGAGATCTCAGGTAAGATGGAGAAACTATATTGACAAATTATTTAAAGAAATGCATAGCGTGAATATTTGGTGTTTGATTAAGTCCACTATAGATAGGAATTTTATTATACTATAAGAATCCAATTTTTATCGGGGATTGATTGTATAAAGAGGACAAGGATAACAAAAAAATTGGCCTCGATGGAATTGGAAATATTTGAGCGAGGTGGGTATTCATGTACATAATAGGAGAATCGCTTCTTATTTGTATCTGTTTCAATTATTATTGATTTGCTTTTGAATTAATAAATAACAATATTAACAATGAGCAATTTTTATTGTGAAAGAGGAAGCCAATAAAATAGGACAATGAGCTTCCAATACATAGTTTTCATTACGCTTCATTCAATTCTTACTTTATATTGCAAATAAAATATTTCCCTAAACATATTTGGTTTGTTACAATTTTCTACTTTGTTGACTAGGAAAGATATATTTGAGTTGGAATAATTTTATTTAGTCTCTCCTATTGATATGTGCATCAATTATATATGGAAAAGGCTGTGTACATAATGTCCTTTTTGTTTCCTTTTATCAACTCAAGTGACATCTACCTACTGTGATAATGAAACAACACTTTCAGCTATTAGAAGTGGGTATGCTATCTAGGTCTTTCTGCATGTCTCTTGTTTCCATCCGCGTTGGGAAGATCACCTAGCAAGGAGCAAGTAGCTTCTTATATCCCTGTTAGGTCTAAAGGTGTAATTGGCGATTCTGTGGAAAAAGGACTAAATTGTAAATTTGTAAAAGTCAGGGACTCAATTGTACAATGTTATAAAAGTCAAGGACTTATGGTGCAATTTAGAAAGTTGTGTGGTAGGGACTAGGGTTTGAGTGTTAGGCCAAAATCAAGAACACGGATCCGGAGGTTCGCTAGCTGTTCGCCCTGCCATGGAGCCGAATGAAACCAAAGTTTCATGTTCGATTTTGAATTAGAGACGTTCAAAATGCTGAATCGACGTCGACTATAACCTCTAGCCTTCCAAGCTAACGATGCGGGTTCGTACCATTCGAGCCGTTTTTTTTTTTCATGCTTTTTCCGGAGGTCTGGAGAAAGCTGCAATCAAGAGGATTTCCCTAATCCTCCCTTCCCGAAAGGAAGAGAGTGAAATTCTTTTTCCTTTCCGCAGGGACCAGGAGATTGGATCTAGCCGGACGTCGCTCGCTCTGTGCCCGAACTTCGCTTGAGCGAAGTACTGTTGCTCGCTCTCCACTCGCTTTTCGCTCGAGTGACTGCATTATATAGAAAATCGTATTTTCGATTTTTGGAAAGTTTGACACGGCCTTGAATTCCAAATTGCCCCAACTATAAATACAAAGGCCGTGAACAAAAATAGAGGTTGCTTCATTGTGCTTTCATATTAGAACACTTTCATATCATTGTGAAGAGATCCAAGAACACAACCAATTGGAGAATTCATCAATCTTATTTTTGTGATCCGGCAACCAATATTTTGGGGAAAAACATCAAGTTTGTGAAGACAAAACACCGGTACTTCTTCATCTGTTGAGGAAGGGACTGAGGGATTGAGAGAGGTGGACGACAAGCGCAGGAACTGGACTAGAACAGGTGGTTCTTGGAATTCCACTTGGTGATACAATCAGTTAAAGACCAGGAGACTGTATTGAACAGCAGATTGGGCTGCAGGTGGTAGATCGGGAAGCTAGCAGGAGACTAGTAGTGTCTACGGCAGTAGATCGTGAGACTGGAACAACGGGTCTGACTGGGTATGGAGTTTGACAGAACTTGTACCGACTGAATTGGTATAGTGGAACTTACTGGCTTGGTCCCGGAGTTTTACCCATATTGGGGTTTCTCCGTCATCATATCGTGAGTTGTGTTTTGTATTATGTTATTTACTTTACGCAAACCGGCAGTTCAACATAGGAATTAACTGGATTGTATGTTTAATCACCTAGACAATTAATTAAAGTGACGTGTTGCTTTGATTAATCAATTCTGCAGTGAGGTCGAATAATAAATTGTTTGGAACATAAACTTGGCAATATCTAAAACTTGAATTTGCCGTAAAATAACGTTATTCGTGAATTTTCAAGTGGTTGTAGATCGTTCCCTGAACTTTCAAGTGGTATTAGAGCCTAAGTACGAATCCTGACCTTACATTAGTCTAGATGAGTATGTCGTTGAATGTGCCACCCCACTTTGATGGGAACAATTATGCGTATTGGAAGGTGAGAATGAGGGCGTTTTTGAAGTCCTCAGATGAGTGTGTTTGGCAAATTGTGGTAAATGGTTGGTCTGCCCCTAGTACCACAATAGATGGTGTAGTCACTCCCACTCCTGTCGAGAACTGGTCTAGGGCTCAATTGTATAGCTGTAATTTAAATCGCAAAGCCCTCCATGCCCTATTTATGGCAGTTTTCCCCGAGGAGTTTAGGAGAGTGTCCATGTGTGAGGTAGCAAAGGAAGTTTGGGATATTTTAGAAACCACACATGAGGGAACTCAGGTCGTTAAGAGTTCTAAGTTGCAAACATTGGCACTAGGTTTGAAGAGATAAGAATGAGAGACGATGAGATGTTTGATGTCTTTTATGCTAGCTTAAATGACATAGTAAATTCGTCCTTCAACCTAGGTGAGAAAATCCCTGAACCTAAGATAGTAAGAAAGATTCTTAGATCCTTACCTGAGCGTTTTAGGTCTAAAGTCACGGCAATTGAGGAGAGTAAGGACATAGACACTATCAAGGTAGAGGAGTTAGTTGAATCACTCCAGACCTATGAATTGACCTTAGACAATCCCGCTAAAGAAAAATCCATAGCCTTGAAAACCGCTAGGAATATACGGATGAAATCTTCTGATTCTGATTCACCCAATGATGAGGAGATGGCCTACCTAACTAAAAAATTTCGAAAAATGTTTAGGAATAAAAAGAAATGTTAAGAGAAACAAAGAGGTGGCCCGAGTAAATCTAGGAAGAAATCCAAATTCGTGAGATGCCATAACTGTAGCGGTTTCGATCATGTGAGGAATGAGTGCCCTAGTGCTAAGAGATTTGAAGAGAAGGCTATGAATACTACTTTCACTGATGACGAGTCTAGCTCAGGCAATCAGAGTGAGAAATTCACCCGTGAGGAGAGTGGAAAATATGTGGCCTTCGTTGCAAGGGGTAAAAGTGGATCCGAATAGGGGAATGATAGGGAAGAGGACCTAGATAGTAGTGAAGAATCTGGTGATGAGAGTGGACGTGAGCAAGATCTAGAAACAGCCTATGATAGGATGTATGAGGAAAGCCTCAAGATCTTAGCCACTAACCAGGCAATGAATAAGAAAGTGAAGGAGCTTAGACTAGAGAAAGAACAGTTAGAGGCTCGGGTTAGTGATCTCACCAATAAGAATGAGATGTCCTCTAGGAGAGTAAGTGAGCTGACTATTGTGAATGAGACCTTAGCTATTCAGATTAAACACCTTGAGAGTGAGCTAGAGTTGTCCAGGTCTCTGTTACTTACCTTTTCTAGCAATTCTGAAAAGCTAGATAATATTCTAGGTATAGGTGTCAGCTGGTGATAGGGGAGGTCTAGGTTTTGATCTGAATGTTGCTAGTACATCACAGACCACCTTTGTTCATGCTACTGACCAGTCAAACATTGTGACTAACCCCATACCAAATATTGTGGAAACTCCAGGATCTAGGTTTACCAGACGTCGTAGGGCCCGTCAGCCTAGGAATAGAAATCAGCGTAAGCATATCATAGGTCCTAGGTTTGCCCCTACATATTTTCACTGTAGGGAGTTGGGTCACATCTGCCCTAGATGTCATCAGTACCTGAACAATAGGAAAGATTTGAGCCTGAAAAGGAACAAATATCAGATGTCTGTTGGTCAAATTGGATTCCTTGCTAATCAAGTGAATCGTTTGACTCAATTGGTGATACAGCTGTCTGGAAACAATTCCCGTTCTGGACAGGTTTGGATGAAGAAAAGCGATCTCCCAAATTTGGTTAGAGATCGCGGTGCTATTAAAGGAAAAAGCATTTATATACCTACTTGATTAGGTATTTTTGATGCATGCGTGGTTCTTGATTGATATATAATTATTGCATGCATCACGTGTATATTTTTTTTTTTTGTTTTGTTGTTTTTCATGCATGTGCATTTTCACTTACGAGTTTTGGCGCATGCATAATTATTTTTTTCCTTGTGTGCTTGACGTTATTTTATTTTGTGTGTTTAGTATTCATTTTAGGAGAAATGAAAAACACAAAAACATTGAAAAATTGAAAAAGACAAAAATAATTAGTTATGGAAATTTCTACAGCATAACACTTGACTTTGAGCTTGCACGTTGTATCATGTAGGAGCTAAATTTGATAAGCTGTAGAATAATTTTCACTGCTTGGTTAGGTCTAGTTGGATTAATCTGTATAAGTGTCTTCATGTACCATTTGCACTGCACACACTATGAACTTGTTCGTGGGACTCTACCGTGTGCGTGAGATTTGGGATGGCTGTCACATGTTGATGGGGTGACTTTGAACATGAATTGACCATATTTTTGTAGACCTTAACCCAAGATTTTCCTCCAATTTTAAATACTCGTATCTTAATGTTCTTCTTCGGGGCCTATTTGACCCGAAGAATATAATGAGAAAAATTAATGAGCTGGAGAAATGAGAAAATATGATGAGCTGAAATACTTTGAAAAATTGATAAACAAATAAGCTCATAGTAAAGGGGAGATAAGTAAAAATAATAAGAATAGGTCCTACTACGCGTTACATGGTTTGACTCTCATTAGTAGGAGAACATACTTATTAGCAATGATTGACATGTCCCTTCTCACAAAATTAAGGTTTAGAGTCCTGTTTGCATTGGATTAGTGACACTTTACACACATGAGTCACTTATATTTTTATTACTCCATTCTGGATGAACTAAGTATGTGGGGAGTTATACTACTTGTTGATTTTTCTTTTACATGCTATCAATTGCATTTTTGATAATTATGTGTTATTGCTCGACTTGGCCTTAATGCATATCCCTTCAGCATTTGTGACAAAAAGAGGGAGAGAAATGTTTAACTGAGGGAAGAAATAATAATAATAATAATAATAATAATGATTGAGCATACACATAGGAAAGCAACTGCATATGCATGCAAATGACGTCATTGATTGTCATCACTTGCATTGCATTGCTATGTTTAGGGGAGAGACATAGATACATTTACCTACTGCATAAAAACATGAAAGCTTGCAGTAAGGGGGAGCGTTGCATTGCATTCCATATCATATCCATATGTTTGAGTTTTGATGTTTAGTGGTGTTGGTGTCTTGGTTGGTGTTTTGATTGACATCAATATCATGTCTCAAACTGTTATGTTGATTTGTGATTAAGAGCTTTATGTAATCTTTATATTTCCTGTATCACGTGCTTTTACACTGGGTATATGAGTTTGTGGATTTCAGGAAATAGGTACACGAACGAATGCAAGACTCGGTGATTGGGTTTACTGGGTAGTTTAGTTTTTTGTTGTCAAGTCCTCACTTATTTTCTATTATCTTGACTTCATTTGTAGAGTTTTCTCACAGAATGTCAAAGCGGGAGTTTGTTAGGTCTAAAGGTGTAATTGACGATTCTGTGGACAAAAGGACTAAATTGTAAATTTGTAAAAGTCAGGGACTCAATTGTACAATGTTATAAAAGTCAAGGACTTAGGGTGCAATTTAATAAAGTTGTGTGGTAGGGACTAGGGTTTGAGTGTTAGGTCAAAATCAAGAACACGGAGCGGAAGGTTCGCTAGCTGTTCGCCCTGCCACCGCTCGAGAGAGAAGAAGCAGAATGGACGTCGCTCGCTCCTCGCCCGAACTTCGCTCGAGCGAAATACTGTCGCTCGCTCTCCGCTCGCTTTTCGCTCGAGCGACAGCGTTATATGGAAAATCGTATTTTCGATTTTTGGATAGTTTGACACGGCCTAGAACTCCAAATTGCCCCCAACTATAAATACAAAGACCGCGAACGAAAATAGAAGTTGCTTCATTTTGCTTTCATATTAGAACACTTTTATATAATTGTGAAGAGATCCAAGAACACAACCAACTGGAGAATTCATCAATCTTATTCTTATGATCCGACAACCAATATTTTGGGGAAAAATATCAAGTTTGTGAAGACAAAACACCGGTACTTCTTCATCTGTTGAGGAAGGGACTCTCTCAAAGGGGATTGAGGGAGGTGGATGACAAGCGCAGGAACTGGACAAGAATAGGAGGTTCTTGGAATTTCACTTGGTAATACAATCAGCTAAAGACCAGGAGACTGTATTGGACAGCAGATTGGGCTGCAGGTGGTAAATCGGGAAGCTAGCAGGAGACTAGTAATGCCTACGGCAGTAGATCGTGAGACTAGAACAGCAGGTCTGACTGAGTACGGAGTTTGACAGAACTTATATTGACTGAATTGGTATAGTAAAACTTACTGGCTTGGTCCCGGAGTTTTACCCACGTTGGGATTTCTCCGTCATCATATCGTAAGTTGTGTTTTGTATTATGTTATTTACTTTACGCAAACCGGCAGTTCAACATAGGAATTAACTGGACTGTATATTTAATCACCTAGACAATTAATTAAAGTGACGTGTTGCTTTGATTAATCAATTCCGCAAGGAGGTCGAATAATAAATTGTTTGGAACATAAACTTGACAATATCTAAAACTTGAATTTGACGTAACATAACGTTCTTAAAATCATGCGAAAATTTACCTTGTCAAATTGAATTTATTTTGTTAATCTCATTATCTCCCGTCAACCCTTCAAACTCAACACGTTAATATTACCTGAAGAATAACATAGCCCATGCATTGCATGGGCCAACGACTAGTATTTAAAAAATTGGCTAGCAAATGTAAGTCTAAGAACTGGAGTGGGGCCATGGCGATGGAGGGAACAATCAAAAGCATACAAGTTTGAAGTCCAGTACTGTTCTCGCCAAGTCTTCCTCTATTCGTATTCCATCGTTCTTCTTCAAAGAATCGTCAAAGTCTCCCAGACGAAGCAAAGCAAAGCAAAGTGGAGTTCCGATTTGTCATTAGAATTGACAAAAAGTACTGATAAACAAAAGTGTCCTCATTTCTTTACAATAAATCACAAAGTAATCACTCACCAAATTCAGTAAAGCAAAGCAAAAGCAGCCCATAAACCAGACTCCACCACATTCTTTCCTTCTTCCTAGAGAAACCAAAAAAGCGAAAAGGAAAACACTTGCCCCACTTCTTCTCCAAAGCATCTCTCTCTAACTTTATATATATATGTATAGAGGTATACACTAATGTATTACTTTTTCTTAAGCATTGAAATTGAACGGAAAACCCAGAAGGAAAAGGATTGTAATCTGACTGCATTGGGGCAGTGATTGTAAGGCAGTGTTATGGCGAGTCCGAGTGGGACCAATAATGGTGTAGGCCCACGTCGGTCACTTTCGAGGAGAATGTCGAGAATGCCCACTATGATGGACGGCGAAGAAGACATTCACGCCGTGGACAGTGAGCTTGTGCCGTCGTCCCTGGCGGCGATTGCCCCCATCCTCCGTGTGGCTAATGAAATTGAGCCAGAGAATCGCAGAGTCGCTTATCTATGTAAGATCATTAATTTAGCGGTTTTAATTGAATTCAGAGAGGATAAGAATAGTAATAAGTTGTTAATTATTTGCATTCGGCACAATTTGTTAATCTCGACTAAGTAAGGTTGTTGAAGTTTCAAGGTATGAAATGTTTAGAACTGGAAGTATCCATGTTCTTTAAGCGAACAAAACTTCGTCTTTATTAGTTAGGAATTCGATACACCATCTGGAGGTCTAACTCGATGAATTAGCGCAGTTCAGGTGCTGTATATGTTGGCTACTCGTAAATTGTACTTTTATGTAGATTCCAGGCGCTCTGATAGAACACTTGGAATGCTCCCAATCTGGATATAGGCATTTTTCACAGAAAAAGTGAATTTTATAATAGTTTGAACAACTGTACTTTTCCTGGAAATGATCTACGCTTACTAAAAGGCAGGTTGAACCTCCTCGTTGTTAGATGGTCTCTTCTTATACCAGCTGGGTCAGTAAATTCTCATTGACTTTTACAGCAGACAAATAAAGAGTAATCATCCATTGATGTCCACAGCATCAAATCAAAGAACAAAGAAATGATTGGAAAATCCCCGTTCAAGAACTGACTATGTGAATACATTTAATTCCACAAGAAAGATGAAAAAGTGATTTCTTTTATTACTCGTTTTCATTTGTTATTCCCCGACTTATCTTGTTTAAATAATTATCCAGTTCTTTTTGATTTTTCAAATGTTTGGATCAGGCCGCTTCCATGCATTTGAGAAAGCTCACAGGATGGATGTAAACTCAACTGGGCGGGGTGTTCGACAGTTTAAGACATACCTACTACATAGGCTTCAAAAGGTAGACATGAGTCTTCCTTATTAATCTTTTTTTTTTTTTTTTTTTTTATTTTTTTTTTTTTTTTTTTTTTTTTGTAGTCTTTTTGGCTTTCAACTAGGTAATACTTTCTCAAGATTTTAGAATTTGATCTTTGTTGCTAGAGGTACTTCCATGTTAAGACCAATATTGATGTGTTAAAATAATCCTAGAAAGAAGCGGTTTTTTTTTTTTTTTAAATGTTAACAGTGATTGTCGAATATTTCTCAATTATTTTTTGGGTATTAACTCCAATAGTTGAGAGTATTTTGGAGATTTTCAACGTGCAATAATTTCTCGCAAGAGACAAAGAATTCCTCTAATAAAACTATTAAACCACTTGATATAAAATTTTAACCTTTTAGATAGGGTGAAATGTATATCATTTAAATATTATCTTCTACATGCCCATTACATATACACAGGATTTTTTCCCAATTAAAGCCTAACATGATCAAAATTAATTTATATGGTGATAGTGAGACTTGAATTTAGAACCTTTGGATGCTTGGACATTATGTTGAACCACTTGATCTAAAAGTTTAAATTGTATACGATCAAATGTATATTATTTAACTATTACCTTCAACAATCACCATCAACCTAAACTATCCTAATTTTCTGTAGGTATATTTGTGGTTAAGTTTATTAAGTACCTTGCAGCATGAATAATACTTCAAAATTTATTACATATGTGCTTCCTTATTCATTTTTTCAAAATTCTGAAAGGTGAAATCATAGTTCAATTTTTTATGATTTCAGGAAGAAGAAGAGACAAAACCCGAACTTGCACCAAATGATCCTATGGAAATCCAGAGATATTATCAAATGTTCTACAGAAGAAATGTTAGAGATGGCCAACATACGAAAAAACCGTGAGGCTTAATTTAATAAGACAGATAATGTTGGAGCTAACTTTGACCATTTCCTGCTATTACTCACTTGATTTATCCGTTCTTTTTTGTGTGTTTCTGTAGAGAGGAGATGGCTAAGATCTATCAGATTGCAAACGTGCTGTATGATGTGCTAAAGTCGGTAGTACCTGAACACCTGATAGATGAAGAGGTCTGATTCATATTGTTTTTTCATACTTGGTTTTGTAGGTGTATATTCTATTTTGAAGTAGTTGAATTCAAAAAATTCACCAAATGCAGTCGAAAAGTATTGCCAAAGATGTTGAAGAGAAACGAGAGCAACATGAGCACTACAACATTCTTCCTCTGTATGCTGTTGGGGTTAAACCGGCAATCATGGAGCTTCCAGAGGTTGTCTATGAAGATACACTTAAATTTGGTGTCTACAAATGAGAATATAATTTCTCAAAGCTACTACTCTATTTTATCTCTCTTAACAGTTATTTTCACTTTTTTCTTAATCAGATTAAAGCAGCACTTCAATCTATTCGTGATGTGGATAATCTTCCTGAATTTCAAACGCCCGAAGGGAATAATAGATCAGTTACAGATATTCTTGAATGGCTTGCTTTACGCTTCGGTTTTCAGGCAAGTTTTACTGCAACCAGCTTGTTTCTTCCCTTGTTCAGTTTTTTCTCTTTTATCTGTAATTTTGTTCCAAAAACTGTCTATCTTTCTGCCTTCTTCCTTTTACCTGCTGCATTTTAAACTTACTCTGCTTTGTTTGCATTTTTATATAATTTTGGAATGAAGTGTTCTACATGTGTATACATTGGTAATTCCTGCATTTGTCAAATTGTTAATTGATCACAAACTACCTACAGAATACTGTCGAGCCTTACTTAAAATTCACAAATGATTTGTTCATTTATATCTTACTTTACATTCCTTTACGTTGATCTAAATTTAGCGAAATAAATGTTTTAATAATAATAATAATCACTAAATATTCCTCCGTCCTTTTTTGGCAAAAATGGTGAGCATTAACAAAATAATATCTTTTGATAAGTCTATTTCAAAATAATAGGAAGAATTACAAATAAGTAATTTTTTTTTTTTTTTTACTTGGGACAGTAAAAAAACTTCTAAGCTAAAAAAAAAATAAAATAAAAAAAATACTAGAATGAAAAAGTTACTTACATGTACTTATATATGGGGAGTACTTGTGATATTTTGTCACGGTACACATTTTCACTCTTGAACAAAAGTACTTTTTTATTAATTGTTTCCATCTATTTGAAGCCTAGAATATAGCACGATATTTTCTACTTGTCTAGGACAACTAAAGCTTATCCCAGGCTAATTTAGATCAGATTTGTCGACATTTTACTTTTACACATGTTGCATTAGAAGGATTATTTATCGAAGTATTATTAAATCATTACCTTACCTTACTTTATTACTCGACACGTGTAAAGTGAGTTGTTACCAAGGGCAACCATCAAAATTGTTTGTTGACTAGTTAATTTCTTTCGTTTATAACTTGACGTATGATATGCTTGACTAATATATATTTAGCCTTAATAGTAGTTCATGCCTTATATGGCTAGCATATTCTCATGTGCTGACTATTAATATGCATCCATGAAAGAGTGTCACATAAAAAGATGCTATCTTAACCTATTGCTTAAGACCTAGTTGGAAGACTTGTTGGAATAGACCCAAATATATGTGGATAAAATGTTAAGTAAACCAATGTCTCGTACTCTCCTCTTCCTATTTTCTTCTCTAATAACGCATAAAAGCATTTGTTTTGGACAAAACTCGTAAACGTACGAAATCATTGATAAGTAATAGATTTAGTGGCTTAAGAATATCGTCCCATGAAATAATTGTAATTATTGTTACTAGTTTCTACTTAATTCGATGATTGTAATACAAAATAGTTGATTTTTTTGTTGTATCTAGATTAATTACGACTATATAAAGATATAGTTTTTATCAAATACTGTGATGAATGTATTGAAATTTAGAATCCACCTATTGATTTCTATTTTCAATTCTTAAATCATATAAGTTAGTATTCTTCAAGTATTCATGACAATCGATACTCTACTCATGTTTAACCTTATTTTTCAAGATAAATTAAACCTATCCTAAGCACGACTCAACCCTACTCCTAGTTCGAATTCATATGCAAAGAGGTGCATTCAGTCGCACTATTATTTACCTAGATTGCACACACTATAAATGTTATTCCTAACACCTATTATCCAAGTGTCAAATATGCAACGTTCTAACTTGTTGCAAATCTCCCAACACTACAATAAGTAACTAATTGTCTTAATGATGTTCAAGCATTCAAACAATACAATAATAATGCATATTTAATCAAGAACACAAGAATTAACTAAAATACTTAAATTTTGAATTATAAATATCAATTAAAGGGTTTCATCATTCATCCAATTCATCCAATACATAAGAAGTTTAGTCTAACATGATTATATTAAAATTATACAAAAATAAATAAATAAAAAATGAAAATGCATCATCCAAAACAAGTACATCGATGTAGAACTCAAAAACTCAATTTCTTACACTTCAATATTCAAGGTACAATTCTACATATTATCTATATAAGGTATTAAGACTTGAGTTTTCATCTTAAAACGTCAACCTTGTTAAAAAGAGTAGCCTAAGACTTTCTAAGTTTGTCCATGTTTTTATCTTTAATCGATGTGGGATTTTATCCCTTAACATGTCCCGTAAGATGGTGACTCGTTTGAATAGACCAATCTTGAAATTCTTATGCTCATTTATTGAGTTTTAATCGGATCAAATCACTTATTGAAGTTTAATGGGTTCGGATACCATATAGATCAATAATAATATGATTTCTGAATTGTATTTCTCTAATAAAAATTTACAATATATAGAGTATGATGACCACTAATTTGGGAAACTATTTCTAAAAAAATAGGCAAAAATCTCTCCTTGTGATGACAAGCCCTAATGACCAGATTTGTGGTAATTAAATTCGGAAAGGAGTCAATATATACACAACTATACAATCATAGAATCAAATCAGAGATTTAATTCCCTTTTTTCCATGTCAAGCATAACCTTGAGGATTTGTTAATACTTCTCCTCAAGCTGGTGAGCAAATATTGTCCATGCCCAGCTTGCTTGTAATTCGTTGGAATGTGTGACTTGGTAGTCCTTTGGTAAGAATGTCTGCAAGTTGTCCATCTTTTGGGACATAGGAAGTACAGATTAGGCCACAATTTAGTTTTTCTTTGATAAAATGTTGATCCACTTCTATGTGGATCTATGTGTTTAGTACGATTATGTTGTACCGGATTGTGAGCTATATTAATTGCAAACTTGTTATCATAGTATAACTTCATACTTCCTTCCCACTTGATACGCAAGTCTTCTATGATAATTTTGAGCCATGAAAGCTCATAAATTTCATGTGTCATAGCTCTAAATTCTGCCTCAAGTAATTGATTTGGCTACCACGACCTGTTTCTTACTCCGCTATGTTACCAAATTTCCTCCTAAGAAGGTACAATACCTAGATGTTGACCTACGATCAACTATTCGGGTACGCTTTCATACTCAACTCTCGGCTATGTTTGTAGTGAACACCTTTTCCTCGTGTAGACTTCAAATATTGTAAGATTTCATAAACAGCTTCTAAGTGACACTCCCTTGGAGAATACATGAACCGACTTACCACACTTACAGCATAAGCAATATCTGGCCTAGTATGTGACAAATGAATGAGTTTTCCCACTAATCTTTGATATCTCCCCTTGTCTACCATTGCGTCCTCTGCAGCTTCTCCTAGCCTGTGATTTTGTTCAATGGGAATTTCAAAAAGCTTACAACCTAGCATTTCTGTCCCCTACAGTAGATCAAGAATGTATTTTTGTTGGGAAATGAATATGCCATTTTTCGAGTATGCCACTTCAATCCCAAAGAAGTATTTCAAATTTCCCAATTCTTTTATTTCAAATTCTTTTGCCAGTTGCTTTCTAACTTCTCAATTTCTTCAAGATCATCCCCTGTTACGATGATATCATCAACATAAATAATTAGGATAGTGATTTTACCGCTTCTTGATTTTTTTTTATGAAGAGTGTATGATAGCCTTGTGATTGTTTGAACTCATTTGTTTCATTGCACTAGTAAATCTTCTAAATCATGCTCAAGGAGATTGTTTCAATCCATATAGAGCTTTCTTCAACCTGCATGCACTATTAACTCCAAATCCCGTAGTAAAGCCAGGAGGTGCCTCCATATAAACTTTTTCCTCCAAATTACCATGCAAGAATGTATTTTTTTACATCAAATTGCTGCAAAGACTATTGAAGGTTAGCTCCTAAGGACAATAAAAAATCTAATAGTATTCATTTTTGCAATCGGAGCCAATGTTTCTGGATAGTCTACCCTATACGTTTGAGTGTACCCCTTTGCTACAAGCAGGGGCGGAGCCAGAAACATTGTTCAGTGCGGGCACTATTTAATTATTATCGAACTTTGAGTTTTTGGCTATGGATTTAATAATGAGAAAAATATAAAATAATATTACGATAATACTAAAAATGATATAGTTTATAAATTATACTTCTTCCTTGCAAGTTTTCCTACTTTAATATCATTGTACAATAACTTCAAGTTAATTTAGATAGTAATGCCGATGCGCAATAACAAATAAAAAGAATCCCTTTTTAGAACTCATGTCACTCCTATTGAAAATTCCTCATAGAATAGCACCATTTATTTACTTCAACTTCATTTTATAAGTTGGTTTAGCAGAAGGTCAGTTTAGAATGATGTCACTTCTCTGGGTTTGGGAATTGGGTTGGGTGAGTGACAATTTTTTTGTTTTAATTTTTTCTTTGGGCCGATGATTGGAAAGCCCAATAAGCTAATACCAAAAATATATATATATATATATATATATGAAAGGAATTGTGTTGAGCCCAAATTTCAGTGCAGGCATATGCCTGCACTCAACTCTATTGGACTTTGCCCCTGGCTACAAGTCTCGCTTTATCTCTCCAAAGTATCATCTTCATTATATTTTACAGTATACACCCATTTGCATCGCACTGGTCTTTTTCCTTTTGGCATCTCAACAACATCCTATGTCTCATTTTTATCTAGTGCCATCATTTCTTCACTCATAGCTATTTTCCATTCTTCACTCTTTAGTGCCTCTTGAACTGTTTGAGGAATTCTAATGGTATATAGTTTTGTGAGAAATGCTCTATGTGAATATGAGAGTCTATTGAAGGAAATAAAGTTTGCTATGGGGTGTTGTGTGCATTTTCATGCGACCTTTCTCATGGCAATTGGAATATCAAGATCTGTCTACTTAGTGATAGGGAGATTTTATGGTGAGAGAGAGCTTGGAAGACTTTCATTACCTGTTATAGGATCACACTCCTAAGCTTGTACCAGTTTAGGCTCAACTTTCCTTCTTGAATAGACCTGCAATGGCAAAATTGGATCATCTTTCCCTGTTTTCTCATTATCAATAGATTTAGGAGAAAGTGTATCAAGGTTTGGAAGAGTAGTGATTGTAGTATCTAAATTTGCAAGGGTAGTTTTTGGTTTTTCTTCGATGTTAGAGTCTGCAAGGTCAATTTCAGGAAAACAAGGACCAATCTTATCTTCTAATGATCTCTCTCCCTCGGGATAAGATTCCTCAAAATCAGCAAAGGTGACATCTTTACTAACAAAGAACTTTTTGGATTTTGGATGATAACACTTGTACCCTTTTGTGCTGGAGAATACTCAAGAAAGACACATTTAAGAGCTTAGGAATTCCTCCTAAGACAGTGTAGTTCTTTTCTTCTCTGACTTCTGTGTAGTACCTGTCCTTCATTGTCAATATTTAGATTAGATTGTCCTTCTCTTTACTTGAAAAATAAACCAGAATGTCTATAACTTTTGAAACCTCAAATCCAACCCAGATTGTTAATAAATCTAACCAGACATCACTCAATGAACTTCAAGTTATTCAGTCATCCTATCGTCTGAATGGAAAAACTACTTAATCTGGTCTCAAGTGGTTCAAACTAAATTGAAAGAGGGAGGGAAGCTCCGATACCATATTAAGACTTGGGATTCCATCTTAAAAAGTCAACCTTATTCAGAGGAGTAGTTCAAAACCTTATAAGTTAGTCTATGTTTCTATCTTTAATCGATGTGGGATTTTATCCAAATTGGTATGCTTATTTATTCGATCTTAATTAGATCGAGTTGCCTGTTGGAGTTTAGTGAGCTTTGATACCATATAGATCAATAATAATATGATTTTTGACTTGTATTTCTCTAATAAAAATTTACAATAGATAGAGTACAATGACCAGTAGTTTAGGAAACTAATTCTCAAGAAATAGGCAAAAATCTCTCCTTGTGATAACAGGCCCTAATAATTAGATTTTTAGCAATTAAATTAGGAAAGGAATTAGTCTATACAAAACTATATAATCTTGGAATCAAATTAGGGATTTAATTCCCTTTTTTCCATGTCAAACATAATCTTGAGGATTTGTTAACATAAGGCAAGAAAAACTACAGTTGGAATACATTTGGTACCTCAGCATGCCTATGGCCAGATATCTAACAAAATGAAAAACAAAAAATAGTCCATGAAGTGTGAAAAAATGCATAGAAACTACACAGCATAGTCTGGAATTTCAAACATGTTAAAGGTAAGCACTTCCAACATTAGTTTACTCACTTGAATGCTCACAAACAAAATGGCATTGCATGAAAATTAGGAGACTTTTAATTAAATAATAGCTCATTTTATTTGCACAATTGACTCACATAATCTAAGTTGTAGATGCAAACAAATAGATAGAGTGATTGCCTTGAACTGCATCTTTATTGTTTGGTCAAGAACTCGTGAACACAGCCCAAGTTCATTAGGTGTTCTAATAAGGAAACATCATCACGAAAGATATAAAATATTCCAAACTCAGAGCATGGATTTACTAATTTATTGCTCAGTACCTTTAAAGCTGGAGTTTTCATATGCATTTCGCCTCTTGCTAGACTTTTTCAATGATAAAATCAAGGTCCTCTATGTTCTGGACGTTTCTTAGGTTATAAAGGATGCAAAAGATCATATACCAAAACTTATCGAATCAAGAAAAGAAAACAAAATTTTCTCCCTTTGATTTCTTCAAGGCGCACACCTAGTTTAATGTGAGGTGTGTGACTCTAAGGCTGAATTTGGGTTCAGTCGCCTACATAAGGTGTCCAAGCGCGCTCCTAATTATATCTCGAGGTGTCTTTAGTATTTTTGTCATATCTTGCTCTCCTAAAGACAGTGCTAGGCGTACAGGCCCAGCACCTTACGGACCCCTTACAGGGGTCTCAAAAAGGGTGAGGTCAGGATTTTTTTTCAATTTTTATTGCATTAGGGTCCGCGTGGGGTCGACCCCATGTGAGGGATCGGTAAGACCCCTGTGAAAAAAGCCCTGTATACAGGGCTTTATCCATATTTGATTGAGATGATTTAAAGTACATTGGAAAACTAACTGAAGGGCTACAATTCTTCTACAAATATTATTTTCCAATTTCAACATTTACTATGCCAAAAGTGAGTCTCAATATGTGGTTGAAAATTCGGAGTATAATTTTTCCAGTTGGAAATTGATGTGTGAGAGAACTTTGACTATATTTTACTCTTTTGACTTCTTTTCTCATCCAATTGACATTTAGCACTCTCGAATCTTTATCATGAGGTTTGACACAACTTTTAAGTATTTGTACTTTAGTCCTCGAACTTTGAATCTCTTACAATTGAGCCACTTTCACACATTTTCTCCAATTCTGCCATTTATGTTGATTTTTGCCTAACAAACATAATATACATAGAATTAAACCATAATTCATCAAAATAACCAATAAATACTCTAATTTAAAGGACTAAATAAGTGTACTAAATACACTTATCAGCAACCTAAAATCTTTCTTTGCCTTTTTGCCGCAAGTTTATTCATTAATTTCATGACTATTGTGCAACTTTTTTTTTTCCCCTTCTCTTTTGGTTTTTGGGATGTTGATGAGCTAAGTGACTCACTTTTTGTAACTCTCCCATTGTCCAACGTTTGGGTACTGAAGAAAGGAAATGTGGCAAATCAGAGAGAGCACTTGATATTGCTACTTGCCAATTTGGATTCAAGGAAAAAGGATAATCAAGATTACGGAGAAGTAAGTTTTTTCTTTTGTTTCTTGACAGAGTCAACTTTATTAGATAATATATTGTTAGTCTTAAATCGTAGAATTTTTTGTTCTTTTATGTGAAACATTCTTTTTTCCTTGTTCTCCTCATATATTCTGAACATTGATGAAGGAGCCACTATTGAATAGCTTAACAATTCAACGATTGATGGACAAACTATTCAAAAATTATCGGTCATGGTGCAAATACTTACACTGTTCACGAAATTTGGAGTAAGTTAACTGCTTGTAACTATATAATCAGCTTATCTATCCAGAGTACTGTGTAGATTTTGTACTGTACCTTATATGCACATGTTGTAGTCACATATTCTTTATAATTCTTGTTTTATATGTTCTTGTTGGCAGTGATGAGGATCTTAAAAGGCACATGTCGCAGCTTAAATGGAACCAGTCACAGCTTCTCTACATTGGACTATATCTTCTTATATGGGGTGAAGCTTCAAACATTCGGTTCATGCCGGAATGCCTATGCTATATCTTTCATCATGTACGTTTTTACTTATGTTGCAAAGTTGATAATTCCTCGATAGCCATTATGCTTGTCAGTAATATCTTCTCATGCAAGTGGAAGATTGACGATTGTCATGATCTTATTTAATTAAATATTTCAAAATTCTTTAATAACTTCAGCTAGAAAATTTGTGGCAATCTAGGAATAGTAGCAAGTATATGCAGGTCACCAAACATGAATTTGTTATCCACTGCCCATCGGTTCTTTAGCTGATTGCGCTAGATATCCATTATATGTTATGATTATTGCAACATGATTTTTGTTTGTCGTTTCTTAGACAAATTACAATGAAAACGAGTTTTCTAGATTCGCCTTAGATTATAAATACTCATATGCTTTAAATATTATCTTGGTGCAGACTGAACTGCATTCAACTTGAATTTCTGACCTCCTTTGAAACTTTTTCAGTTAAATAAAGAATATATACTTCTCTTCCCAAAAATTAATGTAATTAAGGTATTTCCAACTGATAGTTTGTTCTCATGTTGGCTGATAATTATTTCAGTGCATTGTGCTTCTGTATACAATTGTCTCCTTTTGTATGAAAATTAATTACTGCTGTGCATATTGCTTCTGTGTATATTTGTTTCTTGTTTATATGAAGATAACACCTTATCTTTTTAAACAAAAGATGGCAAACGAGTTGAATGGAACTTTGTATAGCAATGTCGAACGCATTAGTGGAGTTACGTATCAAACAATTCCACATGATGAGGAATATTTCTTGAAGGAAGTCGTTACCCCTATTTATAACGTTCTGTATGAGGTAACTCATATGTTTTTTCTGCCTTTTACTTTGGCACTGCACTGCACTGCACTTATCACCTAATTTACTCATATTTGTCGGTGAAGGAAGCTAGGAAAAACAAAGAGCGGAAAGCGAGTCACTCATCATTGAGAAACTACGACGATCTTAATGAATACTTTTGGTAATTGTATTAAGTGTCAGAACTCGCCATTTCTAGATAAGTAAATATCTGGGATTTCAGTTATTTGTAAATTTTACTTTGTTTCTTCCCTCTGCTCTCTTTTTAGGAATAAGAAATGTTTTAAGTTGGGGTGGCCATTCGATGTTACGAAAGCAGATTTCTTTCGACAACCGGTTGTGGTAAAGCCAGCAAAGGTACATATTTATATATGGACTTCAAGAAAATTGTAAATGTTTTCTTATCCAGACTCTTTAGTCTTTATTAATCTCCTAGGCATTTTCCTCGTGTCTAAGTTTTCTATCAATTTGAGTTCCATCTTTAAAGATCAACATTGTTAAGAATAGTTCAATCCCTTACATATTAGTTAATATTTTCATTATCATTCGATGTGAGATTTTTCCCTTAACATGTTCTTGCAAGATAGTGGATCATTTGAGTTGACCAATGTTGAAATCCGTGTACTCATTGGAGTCTTAGTTGAATCAAATTACTCGTTTGAGTTTAATGGACTTCGATACCAAGACTTGGACTTCCATCTGAAAAGGTCAACCATATTTTAAAAAGTAGCACAGGCCTTATATATTAGATAATATTTTCATTATTATTCAATGCGGAATATCTCTTGACATCCTTTACATCGTCAAAGTGATAAGTACCTAAACTGGATTTCTGTGCTCCGGTCGACTCAGCAGTGCTCTGGATAGGAACCAGCCCTGTTCAAGACAAAAGTGGGATTAAACGCTACCAACAGAAGCTATATAACTGCAAATAATCACTGAGTTTGCAATATAAACGAGATTGGACACCAAAGGAATTGTTCTTTATTGACTGGACTGGCCGTACAGATTGGACTGCTTTCCCCGTCTAAAAAGAATGCCAAGAATAAAATTGAGGCAGCTCGAAGGCATTTGAGAGACTTGGACTCAACCAAAAGAACGTGAATGACCTCCCTTGACTCCCCCACATACATTTATTCCCCATCCCTTACAAAGGACTCTTCCCCAAAATACCCCTACTCTACTAACTAACTGGGACTGAATTAGTTGCTGCCTTCTTTGCCTCAGTGTGCACTGTGCGCTGCCCTTTCCTTCGTCTCGCATGGGTGAACTTTATCGGGGGCCTATCACAAAGTTTCTTCATCACCTCGTCTGTTTATACTCCAATCTTTCAGTTGCATTTGCCACTTCTCTAATCTGCATCAAAATTTTATGATGAAAATTCTTTTTCCATCTGTTCATAGCATTCATCTCCTTACTCTTCAGATATCACAGTTTACAGGTGCTGATCTTGGTGCCACACAATCAGATGCTGATACAAGTGGCTCCACACAAGGCACATACACTACACATCATCAGCTCTTTCCTGGCTAGGAGTACTAGAAGCTTCGTTTGTTATGCTTAGTAGCTAGGAGTACTAGAACCTTCATTTGTTATGCTGTGCTGTACACATTTTTCTTTCCATTCTGTTATGCTGTTAGAAACTTGTATATATATACACAGCATTCGTTTGTACAAAGCAGCATTCAATTTCAGAAATAGAGAAGAACAATTTCCTTTTTTCTATTTCTTACATGGTATCAGAGCACTAGGGTTAATCCTTCGTGTATTTCCCTTTCATTGCCATGGAAGATCAACCAACAGATTCTCAAGCTACTACTCCTGTTGAATTGAATTCTGATGTTCCAAAATCAAAACCCATTTCTTCTTTCCTCGACTTCACTGACCCAAATAACCCTTACCGGGTCGATCGTGGGGATAGCACCACTGTTACACTTGTTACTGATTTATTAACAGCTGACAATTATGTCACATGGTCACGTGCTATGCGTCGAGCCCTTCGAGCAAGAAACAAGCTTGGTTTTATCGACGGAAGCCTTGTTAAGCCAGCCGATCCTGCAGATTCTTTATTCGATGCTTGGGAAAGGTGCAATGACATGGTTGTATCCTGGATACAAAATTCTATCAGTCATGCGGTAAAATCCAGTGTTGCCTTTGTGGATGATGCACAAGACGTGTGGAATGAGCTTCAACTTCGTTTCACTCAGCAAAATGGGCCTCGAATTTTCCAACTGAAAAGAAATCTAGCAAGCTTGCGACAAGAAAATGAATCTGTGAGTATTTATTTTGGAAAACTCAAAACTCTGTGGGATGAACTTGCTGTCTATGATCCCATACCAGCTTGTACCTGTGGAAAATTGACTGTCATTTCTGAGAGATATCAAAGGGATAATGTCATTCAATTTCTCATGGGTTTGAATGATAGATATGCAAATGCTAGAGACCAGATTATGCTTCTTGACCCAATCCCCCACATCAACAAGGTTTTTTCCCTTATTCAACAGCAAGAGCAGCAGCATAACATCGTTTCTGCCTTCCCAAATCCTGAGACTATGGCCTTAATCAACAAAACTACCTATTCTAATTACAAACCTACTGCTAAACCTCTTTTGAATGGAAGAAAGGAGAGGCCATATTGTAGCCATTGCAAAATACAGGGACACACTCTTAACAATTGTTTCAAGATAGGCAATGCACATGCTCCTCTTTGCACTTACTGCAACCAGACTGGTCATACTATTGACAAATGTTTTAAGATACACGGCTACCCTCCAGGACATAAATTATTCAAGGGAAAGGACACCAGGTCTTATGTTAACCAGATTAGCTCATCAGATGATTCGAATAACCAAGAAGTCTGTGAGGACAAAGTGAGTTTCACTAAGGAACAATATCAGCAACTAATGTCTTTGCTTCAGCACAAGGATCTCTTCACTGCTAGTCCCTCTGTAAATCATACACAGGTCATTCGTCAACCTGCTTCTTCCGAGCCTAAGGATTCCAAAATATCTGGTATGCCTCATTGTTTTTCCTTCTTTAGTCATAAATCTCCATCCTTCACTAACAAACCTTGGATAATTGACTCAGGTGCTACAGATCACATGATCTGTAGCACTTCTCACTTTTCTTCCATGATTTCAGAAGTTTCATATTCAGTAAAATTACCTAATGGTGCTTCTATCCCCGTCACTCATTTGGGTAATGTGCAAGTGAACAAAAACATTCTCCTTGCAAACGTCTTATGTGTGCCAACATTCTCATTCAATTTACTTTCTGTTAAACGACTCACAGAATCTCTTACTTGTTGCTTGATTTTCTTGTCCAATTGTTGTTTCTTCCAGGACCTTTCCACCTGGACCACGATTGGGATGGGTGAGCTCAAGAATGGCCTCTATCATCTAGTGACAGGGGAAGTACCTCCAAATGCCTTTACAACAACTTTGTCTTCTCGGGATTTTTCATTTCCATTTGTTTCTGCTTCAGTTGCAGCTGGTAGTTACGTTTCTGACCTTTGGCATTGTCGCCTTGGTCATCTTTCAAATTCTAGACTAGTTTTAATTGATGATCCTGCTGTAAAAGACAGTTTCAATGCTAATACAAATGTTCCTTGTTCCATTTGTCCTATTGCTAAGCAACAAAAGCTCCCTTTCCCTGTTAGCCACCATAAATCACTTGCCATGTTTGATTTGATACATTGTGATCTTTGGGGGCCTTGCTCAACCCCTGCCTACGATGGAACCCGGTACTTCTTGACCATAGTGGATGATTTTTCACGAGCTACTTGGGTTTATCTTATCCAAACCAAGTCTGAAACTAGAAGTTGTCTTGAATCCTTTTACAATCTTATTGAAACTCAATTTGCCACTAAAATCAAAGCTCTTCGAAGTGATAATGGAGCTGAGTTTCAAATGATTGAATTCTTTAACCAAAAGGGTATTATCCACCAAAGATCATGCATAGAAACTCCTCAACAAAATGGAATAGTTGAAAGGAAGCACCAACACATTTTAAATGTAGCTAGGTCTTTGCGATTCCAATCTGGTTTGCCTCTTCATTTTTGGAATGATTGCATTCTTACCGCTGTGTATCTTATTAATAGAACTCCCACTCCTCTACTTAACAATAAATCACCATATGAAGTCCTATTTTCTGTCAAACCTACCTACACTCATCTTCGAATTTTTGGATGCCTTTGCTATGCCACTACCATCTCCCATGGCCGCAAGAAGTTTGATCCTAGAGGTAGACAATGCATCTTCTTAGGCTATCCTTATGCAGTTAAAGGTTACAAGCTTCTTGATCTTATTACCAATACTACTTTTGTCTCTAGGAATGTTATTTTTCATGAGCATGTTTTTCCCTTCCTTTCTCCTCAGCTCATTAACTCTCCTTCAGAAAACACTAGTTCTTCCATTGGTGTCAGTCCTCAACCTGTCCTACCAGTCTTTACATACCCTCTTCCTGACCTCCTTAATTACCCACAAGCTCCAGCATCTCCATCTCCAACCATCACAGATTCTTCCTCATCTCACCTTTCACCTCCAATCCCATCACCTGAGAGTATTGTCTCTTCCCCATCATCTCCTTTTCCTCAACCCAATCTGCGCAAGTCCACAAGAACAAGGACTGCTCCCAGTTACTTACAGGATTTTCATTGTCAACAGGCTACCTTGACTCCCACATCCCACTCGAAGGTTCAGGTATCTCCTAATCATTCCACTTGCTCGTTTCCTTTACATAATTATTTGTCATATAATCATTTCTCTCCTTCATTCAAGGCTTTCTCTTCTTCCATTTCTGTTATTGTTGAACCTACCACCTATGCTCAAGCAGTTAAAGATCCTGGCTGGTGCAATGCCATGGAAGCTGAGTTACATGCCTTAGAACAAAACAATACTTGGATTCTCACTGATTTACCTCTTGGAATAGTGCCTATTGACTGCAAATATGTTTACAAGGTGAAAAGAAATTCAGATGGTAGTGTGGAACGGTTAAAAGCCCGATTAGTGGCCAAAGGTTATACCCAACAAGAAGGTATTGATTACACTGAGACTTTTTCACCAGTGGCTAAGATGGTGACTGTCAGGTGTCTTCTTTCCATTGCAGCAGTTCGAGGATGGCATTTGCACCAATTCGATGTCAATAATGCTTTCCTCCATGGTGATTTAAAGGAGGATATTTACATGATGAAACCACCTGGATATACTAAGGGAAGGCCCGATCAGGTTTGCAAGCTCTTAAAGAGCTTATATGGTTTGAAACAGGCGTCTAGACAATGGTATGCCAAGCTTACCTCATGCTTACTGGCTTGTGGTTTCTCTCAGTCCAAATCCGATTATAGTCTTTTCACCAAGTCTTCTGATAGTTCTTTCACAGCACTTTTAGTGTATGTTGATGACATACTTGTGGCTAGTGATTCCCAGGATACTATTGCTAATGTGAAAACCTTCTTGAATGATCAATTCAAAATCAAAGACTTGGGTCCTCTTCGTTTTTTTCTTGGCATTGAAGTAGCTCGTTTTCCTCATGGAATCTACATTTGTCAACGCAAATATGCCCTTGACATACTTGCAGATTCAGGAACTTTAGGCTCCAAACCTGTTCGTGTTCCCATGGATCAAAATCTGAAACTTAGTAAAGAGAGTGGCATTGTATTGAAGGATGCTTCTATTTATCGCAGGCTGATTGGAAGGCTGCTCTATCTAACTATAACTCGTCCTGACATTTGCTATGCTGTTAATACTCTCAGTCAATTTATGTCTAGTCCCACTTCTGATCATTTGGCAGCAGCCTATAAGATTCTGCGATACATTAAAGCAGCTCCTGGACAAGGCATCTTCTTCTCTGCTAACTCTTCCCTTCAACTACTGGCCTATTGTGATTCAGATTGGGCCTCTTGCCCTGATACTCGGCGATCAATAACTGGCTATTGTGTCATGTTAGGGAACTCTCTTATCTCTTGGAAGTCGAAGAAGCAATCTGTGGTTTCTCGTTCATCTGCTGAGGCTGAGTATAGAGCCATGGCAGCAACATGCTCGGAACTCACTTGGCTTAGATTTCTTCTTACAGATCTTCATGTTTCACACCCTCAAGCGGCCCAACTTTTCTGTGATAACCAAGCAGCGATTCATATAGCTGCCAACCCCGTGTTTCATGAACGAACGAAACATATCGAGTTAGATTGTCATCTAATTCGAGATAAAATCCTTGATGGTTCTGTTTCTACTTCTCATGTCTCTACTAGTCTTCAGATTGCAGATCTTCTTACCAAGGCTTTATCTTCTCCCCTCCTTAATTCTCATTTGCTCAAGATGGGAGTCGTTAATCTCTACTCTCCATCTTGCGGGGGGGTATCACAGTTTACAGGTGCTGATCTTGGTGCCACACAATCAGATGCTGATACAAGTGGCTCCACACAAGGCACATACACTACACATCATCAGCTCTTACCTGGCTAGGAGTACTAGAAGCTTCGTTTGTTATGCTTAGTAGCTAGGAGTACTAGAACCTTCATTTGTTATGCTGTGCTGTACACATTTTTCTTTCCATTCTGTTATGCTGTTAGAAACTTGTATATATATACACAGCATTCGTTTGTACAAAGCAGCATTCAATTTCAGAAATAGAGAAGAACAATTTCCTTTTTTCTATTTCTTACATGAGTGACATATATACGTGGAATTTGTGATGTAAGATATTAAGAACTCTGTCCAGATTAACCTTCGTTAGATGAACTCAGGACTATTTAGGGAAAAATCTGCCATGTGAAAGTCAGGAATGCATTTTCTTTCCCCTCCCTGAAACTGGAATTGGTCCCATCAGTTCTTTTTTGAAATTTCTGGAATACAGGTCTTCCTGACTTACAATTTCCAAAAGCCCATGATACATATAAAATATTGTTGCAAAATTCTTCCCAAAAATCTGTCAAAGCCTACTTTTCCTCAATAGGGTATTTGCGTCTTATGAGGACCTCTGGGGTGTTGTAGAGCTTTGAATACACTGAGAAGCCAAGAGGTACGATGGTATAATAACTACTATGAACTTAGGAGTTTACATGTTGTTATAGAAGTGCCCTTTCATTTGTATGTTATTGTCATCAAAGTCCTTGTAAGATTTAATTATAATAAAGAATACTATTGAAAAACACAAGTCTGAACAAATTTATATTTTCTGAACTTGATAAAATATAGTTACTAATTACCTTGTATTTTCAGGGAAGTAACCAGGTTGCTGCAGGAAAGCGCAAGAGAAGTAACCAGGTTTCTGCAGGAAAGAGCAAACCCAAGACAAATTTTGTTGAAGTTCGTACGTTTTTGCACCTATATAGGAGTTTTGACAGAATGTGGATCTTTTTCATATTGGCTCTCCAGGTACTGTAGGCTGATAAAATTTGTTCAAATTTTCCTTGTGCGTTTTTGTAGGCATTTACATTATTCCTGTCTTTACTACAACTGAGAAATGACAAAGGACATTGAGAATGGATGGAGAAGAAAGAGACAGAATAATGAAAGGAATAAATGCGGAAGTACAAGAGACGTAGCGTTTATGTCTTACACTGTTAATGCTAGAGTATACATTTGGTGATGGACAATTAAGTCCTTATTAAACAAACTGGGAACTCATCCATGCAACTACCTGTGTTTTCTTTTGTCTTCGTGTCTTTTTTCTTGAATATTTCTGGTTTTTATTACCATTCATTACATCATTCTAACCCTCACAAGTTCGATTCACTGGGAATTGAGATAATGAACTTTACCAGCGTAGTTTCATCAGCTCCTGAGGTAATATTGGACTCAAAAGGCAACCCAGGACACATCTATTAAAAATTTCCAAATTACCATCAACGGAAGCTCGTATTAAAAATGTCACGTACATTATGTTTATAGGTCTATCTTATGGAATTGTTGAAGACAGCTTGATAAATAAATTTGTCCCTCTCTAAATTCAAGTCTCAATGCTATCAATTACGGAATTGTTGACATTTCGTGCTATCTTTATATGATGTGCCCCCCTGATTGTATCAGGCGATGATTATCATTGCATGGCATCAACGTCTATCCTCAGGTGTGATTTTTGATGAGGACGTCATTCGAACAGTTTTGAGCATTTTTATCACGGCTGCCATATTGAACTTTTTGCGAGGTACGTGAATTACATTTTTTGTGTAGCTCTACTTAATAGATTCAACTCTGGAAAATATTGTTAACTGATTGAGAAAATCTCTTCAAGATGTTACTGTTTCTGAGTGTCTAGCTGTCTTTTTTGTCTGTCACAAGATAATTTACTCCATCTCTACCATCTATTCTGCAGCTGTGTTAGATATAACACTCACAGTCAATGCATGGAGAAATCTGAAATTTACCCAGATTCTCCGGTACCTCCTGAAATTTGTTGTTGCTGCATTCTGGGTTGTACTCATGCCTTATGCATATTCTAGATCTGTTACGAATCCAAGTGGGATAATGAGATTCTTCAGTAATTTGGGAGCAGATTGGCAGAATCAGTCATTGTATAACTACTGTGTTGCAATTTATTTGATTCCTAATATATTGGCTGTATTTCTCTTTCTATTTCCATTTCTGCGGAGAACAATGGAACGCTCAAATCAGAGAATCATTTCCCTCTTTATGTGGTGGGCTCAGGTAAGGAGATGCAGTATTTATTCGCTATGAATATATGATTTTATATTATTTAACATGTCCTTACTGAATCTCAGCCAAAGCTTTATGTTGGAAGAGGCATGCATGAAGATATGTTTTCCCTTCTAAAGTAAGAAAGCCATATGCTTTTAGTCCATACATGAATTCATATTTTATTTGTTCTTAATTTTTCTCTTTGTCTCATCTTCTTTATCTCCTCCCTTCCTGTCTTGTTCTCTGTTAGCAGTTGTTATTTGCATATGCTTTTTTTGGTAACCAATCTCTTCCATCCAAGATCAGAACCTAGTTTTTAACCACTCTTTAACACAATCCTGTGCTCAGGTACACACTCTTTTGGATAATGCTGTTAATATGCAAGCTGGCGTTCAGCTATTATGTTGAGGTGATATTTTGCTCACAGCTAAAAAATATGTATCTTGTATTGTTAGGTGTCTGAACAACAATGTTATGGGACTGAGATATCATGTATCAGTTTATATATTTATATTTTCTCTTTATTAAAATGCTTCTAGTTTTTCTTCACTCTATAGTACTATGCATGACGCATTATCATCCCAGCACCAAATCCTCTTCATACCATTGAAATTTATATCATGGAATCACTTCATGTGTGTGGGTGTAATAGAAACTTTTGCCTCATGTACACTCTTCGGTTCTACCATAAATAATAATGACACGAAGGCAAACATGTAAAGAAAGACTATTGATATGGAGAGAGTGTGGAGCTCATATGTACTATACTTTTATGTCGGTGAACCACCATTTCAAGGCTGATTTTTAAGAATCTATCCAAAACAGGTTGTTATATTGGATGGTATGAGAAAAGCTAAGAGTTGTTGGGCTGAAAGATTAGGAGAACTAGGCTTGGGCGCGGTTTGGTTTGGGTTGGTTTTGATTCCAACTGAAAACCAAAACCAAATTAGTCGGTTTAGGTGAATTTCAATCCAAACCAATCCACTCTGACTCTTAACCGAACTGAATCAAACCAAATCAGTTCGGTTAGTCAGTTTGGACTTTTAGTCCAAATTGATTAATTTTTTTATTTTTTTTTAAAAGAATTGTCCAAGTTTGAGGTCCAAACAGATTGCAAGAACTAAAATAACTTTATATTACAAGAATTTTTGATTAACTAATAAAATTAAGTTACTAGAGACAAATCTACAGAAAACTTAGGAATTTTGTTGTCTTTTTATGTATTATGTAGCCTGACTGCCTAAGTAGCGAAAAAAGGCTAAAAATAATATAATAAGCTTGTGAAAGGAAATTTTTAGTACTATTACTTACCCATAACATCATAGATTGAAGGAAATCGTGATATAGTTATGAGATTATGGCTTATCTTTTGATTTTTATTTTTCTTAAAATAAAAAGGGTAAACATGCAAGTGCGTTGGGTTGGTTCGGTTAACCAACAGTTTGAGGTTTCAAACCATGACCAAACCAATCCACCATGGTTTTGTTTAAAAGAAAACAAACCAAACCAACTACCTGTGTCAAACCGACCCAAACCAACTCACATCAGTTCAGTTTGATCGGTTTTTTTACTTTCTTCTTCCTCTCTTTTTTCTTTGGCCCAAGCCTAAGGAGAACCTTTATATCAAAAATGAAGAAGTTAACTGACATGCTAGCTGTTCCTGAAATAAAATAAAAATTGACATCTACTACACGAAGTGTATGGGCATAAGATTATATTCTATTGACCGCTTCAGCATGTTTGGTCAAGGCCTAACATGTCTGCATGAATTTTATAGTTCCCAAATTTTATTAGCTGTCTCATAATGTATCTATATATGGAGAAGTTTAAAAGATGGAAACAAAATATTGCCTCAATAGAATGTTGTACGTCGATTATTTATTCAATGCTTTTGTCTGACACACGTTTTCTGCAAACTTTTCTTTTCTGTCTTGAGCAGATATTGCCATTAATTGAACCAACACAGACGATCATGAATATCTCTGTCAGTAGCTATGATTGGCATGAATTCTTTCCAAATGGTAATATTTCAGGACCTGTTGAGTGGTTCCTGTTCTTTGTTACTCTCAAGGTTATGATTAAAATGATTTTGCACATGCTCATGATACAGCTACAAATAATATTGGCGTTGTTATTGCAATATGGGCTCCAGTCATTCTGGTATGTTGTCTGAACTGTTTATCTGACTGAAGTTTTCTGATTAGTTTGCCCTCCCGAAAGTCAAATCCGATGAAATTTCTATGTGTCAGGTCTATTTCATGGATACACAAATATGGTATGCTATCTTCTCAACAGTTATTGGTGGGATTGAAGGAGCATTCAGCCACCTTGGTGAGGTTAGTGGTTATTTTGCTCTAAAATGATGAGACGACTTCATGCAATTATGTAGTTATGGAATATTTGATCATGCCATTTCTTGATAGGTGCCTTCCATGGTGGAAAACATGATGTTTTTCTTGTAATCCTCACAATAACATATATTTTCGATTTCTTGGTGGCATTATATTTATTTTAGATAAGGACACTGGGGATGTTAAGATCAAGATTTGATTCTGTTCCTAGAGCTTTCAACAAAACTCTTGTCCCGAAAGACGAAATGAAACAACATCAACAGGTACTGCACTTGTTTATTGGGATTCTCTTGATATCATTTGACACACTGGAATTCTTGTATCACATGTGTAATCTATTTTATCTTTTGGTTTGGCATTTGGTTTTTAAAAGTTTTCTTCTGTCTAATATGCTGCCAATAATAATCTATTGGCATTTGGAGATTATTGCTAAGTGAAAACTGCTATACCAGGATAATGCAATGGAAAGCAGGAATATTGCAAAATTCTCACAGGTGTGGAATGAATTTATATTATCCTTGCGAAATGAAGACTTGATCAGCAATTGGTTGGTACTTTCCCTATGAGATATAACATCCAACTAATTAAAATTCTGCATGTTTTTTTTCCCTGACTAGGAAAATATGTGGGAGATCATCATTTTAGAGTCTTTGGTTTCTTTAACATAATTTATATTAGAAAAATTTCATTTTGTACATGGCTACCAATTTTCAGGGAAAGGGATCTTCTTCTTGTCCCATATGCACGAGGTGATGTCACTGTTGTCCAGTGGCCTCCTTTTTTGCTTGCTAGTAAGGTAAAATAAAAACATTTCTTACTTCTTTAATGGTCAATGCATTCCCCTTTTTGACTCGTCATCTTGATATATAAATTAGATTCCAATTGCGTTGGACATGGCTAAAGATTTCACAGAGAAGGAAGATGCTGATCTCTTCAGGAAAATTAAGAGTGATGATTTTATGTATACTGCAATAATTGAAAGCTATCAGACACTGAGGGTTGTTCTAATTGCCTATCTAGAAGATGAAGAGGAGAAAGAGTAAGGCATATAAGTAATTAGCTTGTATGTGTTTGAAAAATTGAATTGCCAGGAAGTCAAACTTGATTTTATCATCATGGACAAAGGAATCTTGTGACATGACCTTTTGTTGCTCAAATGACTGACATCTTGGACAATTGGTCCATCATTACAGTGTTATTCAACAAATATGTCAAAAAGTGGAAGACAGCATAACAAATCGAAGATTCTTGAGTGACTTTAAGATGAGCGGGTTGCCTTTATTCAGTGACAAACTGGATAAATTTTTAAAACTACTCGTAAGCTTTATCTTTTTATGCTTCTCACTTTTGAAATTTCCTCTCTCAATAAAATCTATATACTAAATGTCTCATGAGATCTGTATGCATAAATATGCATCTTTGCAGGTATCATTTGTACCTTCGCAGGTATCAGACGTTAATGAACATGAAAATTTTAAAGCTCAGATCATAAACAAACTTCAAGATATCCTAGAGATTATCGTTCAAGATCTAATGCATGATGGACATGAGTAAGCGTTCGAGTCTTTTTAGTCAGCATCTGTGCTTATTAAATTGCATCCAATGTTTTCGATATGTGGACTTCTCTTCTTTTTGTAGAATCATCAAAAAAGATCAGAAGTTTGAAAGGGTGAATTTTACACTTTCAGAGAATAGATCGTGGAGGGAAAAGGTAATTGGCGCTTGAGGATTTGTATATATAGATCGACTGTCTTCTCTGAATTGCTCTATGTGCTCATCCTTTCCCTTCCTTTTGGTGTTTTTCCATTTGTTTCTCCAGTTTACCAGGCTTTACTTGCTTTTGACCGTAAAGGAATCAGCAATCAATGTGCCTATGAATCTGGAAGCTCGTCGGCGTATCACTTTTTTTGCCAACTCGTTGTTTATGAAAATGCCCAATGCTCCAAATGTTCGTAACATGCTCTCGTTCAGGTCAGTTCTCAACTTGGAAGTCTCCACAATTTGTTTCCTGGTGACTTGTATTTCGTTTACATTGATGCAGCTGATACTGTAAGATTAGACTTGGAGTTAAATCCAAATCAAAATAATTTAACTAGAACCAATTCTAATTGATAAGATAACTTTTGTTTTCAAGTACTGACAAAATTGATTTCTAACAAAAGAAGAAATTTATTTGATGAGAAGAAGAATATAGAACTTTGAAATGCAAGATATCTGATGCCGAATGCTATGAGACAATTACAGGAGAAGGGGAAAGTGGGGAGAAGAAGAGAAAGGTGGGAGAAAAGAGATAAGAAGAGGGGAAGAAATTCAATTTATTTTATAATCAAAAGTTGTTTCATTAAAATGCAAAAGACCTCTTTATATAAGGTTTCAAATAGTTCTAATTAAAGCGGGAAATTATTACAAAATCAATGAAATCAAAACATTATTAATGTTTCCTATAATAAATTTCAAATTTGGAAACTAAATATAATAATATCTCTTTGATATTGTATCATTTCTCTCTGACTTAGAGAACTTGACTTCGGCGAGGCAGACTGAAACTTCAGATTCCGAGGAGTAGATTTTTATTTATTTATTTATTTTTAAGAGGG
The DNA here is from genome assembly GCF_002742605.1 of Olea europaea var. sylvestris. Classification (NCBI taxonomy): domain Eukaryota; kingdom Viridiplantae; phylum Streptophyta; class Magnoliopsida; order Lamiales; family Oleaceae; genus Olea; species Olea europaea. Next base: position 18,047,505 of record NC_036257.1, on the reverse strand, counting down.
GAAGAAATTCAATTTATTCAATAATCAAAAGGTGTTTCATTACAACGCAAAGGACCTATATAAATAGTCATAATTAAAGTAGGAAATTATTATGAAATCAATGAAATCAAAACATTAATCTCACAATTCTCCCTAAACATGTTCCAATGAACCGCCTTCATGTACCTTCATTAAAAATTTATTATCAGATTAATTGTAAACAGAATTTAACTTATAACAGTGCATAAATTACTTGAATCTTATGATAATTTCTCCAGGATCAGGCTAGGGAATTGGTAATAATCTTTTTTTTTTTTCCCTGTTTCCCGGAAAATAAATGTGTGTTACGGAAGCTTAATGCAGGGGCCAGGATAATGTTTCTTAGATGAGGTTCCCAAAATTTTTGTAAAAGGATTGAATCTGTTACCATTATATTCGTTGATGAGAAGTTGCATATAAACACACAAGTGTGGCGTATCATTGTGTGAAAAGCTGACCAGTAATGTTGCCAACTCCATGAGGATATGTTTTCAGCTTTGTTTTGCATGTCCTTGAACTAATAATATAACTCCTACATTGGGGTGGTCTTAAATTCTAGTACTCTTCCATTTTTTATTTTATTTTATCAAATTTCACGTTTGCTGATTGGCTTCTATATCAATTGGATGGATGATCTTTAGACATTGATAAATATGCTCATTCTTGATGCAGCACCAATAGGATGATTAATAGAAACAGAAGAAAGATTCAGAAAGAATGGGGAATTAAGAGAGGGGATAGAAGAAGAATTCAATAGAAGAAGGGGAGTGATGCGCCATAAGCCATCGAAATAATTATTCATTCATCATCAACTGAAAATTAGAATGCAAAATAGGTTTAAATAGTAAAGCAATCCTAACGAGCTTGGGCCCGAGCCCATACAAGTCCAAATTTAAATAATAGTACAAGAAAATAAATAAAGTTTAAATAAAATAAGTAAACGTCGTCCGATGTCCTCATCAATTCTCTTGCATGTCTGATTTAATATCGCTTTGGTTTCTGACTCAGTGTTTTGACACCATACTACAACGAAGACGTTCTTTATTCAGTGGAAGAGCTTAAGCAGATAAATGAGGATGGCATAACAATTCCATTTTACCTTCAGACAATTTATCCAGGTGAATCCTAGATGCCTTGCTTTTTGCTGTGATTGTTCTTGTTTTGGAAGCATTTAATAACCACATGCACTGCTATGATTAAAAAGATGAATGGAAAAATTTTGTGGAGAGAATCAAAGATCCAAAACTTGATTATGACGATAAAGACAGAACGGAATTGGAACGTCAGTGGGTATCTTACAGGGGTCAGACGCTTTTCCGGACAGGTAAAGATATGAGCAAATTCTCGTATGCATTTCATTTTATGAGTTGATCTTACATTCACTTTTCATTGGGCTCTGTAATTACATGTTTCTTGCTGGTCCCCAGTGAGAGGGATGATGTACTACAGGGAAACTCTAGAACTCCAGTGCTTTCTGGATTTTACCGATCGTGATGATAATGGTTGGTGGATATATCTCTAATCTTCTATTAGAACATGTGTAATTTTGAACAGTTTATTTCAATTTCTTTCTGCAATTAGCAAATATGTGCTTCTCAGTTAAAGCCATTTTTTAGTTGATTACTGTATATTCCTTTGCAGCTCTTTTTAGTGGCTATCGGAACCTTAATGTACATAACAGAACCGACAGAATGCTCAAGGAACGATCACAGGCTTTGGCAGATCTGAAGTTCACATATGTTGTATCTTGTCAAATTTATGGCGCTCAGAAGAAGTCCAGTGAAACCCGAGACCGAAGTTGTTATTCCAACATTCTGAATCTTATGCTGCAGTAAGTTGCATTAAGATTGAATTCCCAACTGTATGTATTGATTCCTGACGTTGACAAAAATGCTATTATATAATTGATCTTCTAGGTATCCATCTCTGCGTGTTGCTTACATAGATGAAAAGGAGGAGATGGTTGGTGGAAAAACTGAGAAGGTTTATTATTCTGTACTTGTCAAGGGAGGCGTCAACTTGGATGAGGTACATTTTTGAGTGTCATATATGTGGGCCAAACAGATAATTTTATAAAATTTTTGCTGAAAATAATCTGATATGATTTAATCAAATTTTTGTCTTGCATGCTTTAATTGGGCATATAAATTTTGTTTCTATATTGAAATGTCAGGAAATATATCGTATCAAGCTTCCTGGTCCTCCTACAGCAATTGGTGAAGGGAAACCTGAAAATCAAAATCATGCAATAATTTTTACTCGTGGGGAAGCTTTGCAGGCCATAGACATGAATCAGGTATGATACCTCTTTTCTTTCTTCAAATTTGACTATCAGCAGTGCCCGAGTAAATAAAATTCTCGTTGCCAACATCTCCCTTCATTCAAGATGGATGCAATTTCAATCTCATGCGCGCACCAAATGCCGCTATTTCCTTCTCTTGACAATAACGACATATATAAATATGTGAATTGAGAATCTGACTTGAAACAAGTCCATACATTCAAGATAATTAACTGCAATCTGAAACTTGAATAGAATTCGAAGTTATTTAAATTTTGGTGTTACCATTCATTGACAACTTCATATGATATTTGTAAACATAATAAATAAAAGATGGGCGTGTTTCTCTTTTATGCTTAAAAACATGTATATCTGGGTTGAATGGGATAGGGTAGCGTAAGGAATAACTGTGGATTGTGCATCTCTTAAATGAATCAAATGGTCCTGAATGAATTAGAACAAATGAAAGATGATTCTCTTCTTCAAAACAGAGTAATTTCTTATTCTATTGATGTTGGGAGAGGGTAGTGACATGAGAAGAAGAAGAAGAGGGGAATCAGAAAAGCAAGTCTGGTTTTCCTTTATTTATTTTCTTTTTGTTTGTATTTACTGTGAAAAAGAGAGAGAATATTTTTTGACAGTCCAGAAGTAATGTTAAAACTCTAATTTGCTCTAGAAAATGGGCAATTTAATTTGGCATTTTTCTAACCATTTCATTAAACATTACTAAGTAAATTATTATTAATCTTCAGGATAATTATTTTGAGGAAGCTTACAAGATGCGGAATGTTCTAGAGGAATTTTTGAAGATGCATCATGGACATCGAAGGCCAACAATAGTAGGATTAAGAGAGCATATTTTTACTGGAAGGTTTGTAATTTGACAAGGGGTTATATATATGCGCATATTATATTTACACTATTTGCACATATTCTTACCTTTCTTCTGCTGATTTATAGTGTTTCTTCACTTGCTTGGTTCATGTCCAACCAAGAAACTAGTTTTGTGACAATTGGACAGAGAGTTTTGGCAAACCCTCTAAGGTAATCTTCTTGTTTTTTATTTTTGCTTGTATTTTTTTTGACCCACTTTAGATGTCATTCTGACGTAGCGGAAGATTATTGGGAAGATGAACAATATCAAAATGAGAAAACTCTCAAGGAAATTTTTATTGAATTCAAGAACTGCCGCCTCAAAGGGCTTACAACACCTTAAATAGAAAAAAAACCTAGCAAAATTTGGAAAAATATATTTTTTCAAAAATTGAAAAATATGAGATAACTACTAAGATGAAAAATCCTTATCTTCAGGATCATCCTTCAACAAACGGAATACAAATCCAAATTTTATGGAAAGAGATATTGTAAAAACAAAAATTACTATAAATAGCAAAAACGTCTAAATAAGGGCCTAAGCGATGGATTTTGCCCAAAATTGGCCTTCCGTCAAAGCTGAAAGCGCTAAATTTTATTCATTGTCTCGATTCCAATCGAATTAGACTAGTAATTAGCCAAAAACGAACAAACTCGAAGTTATCATAAAATCAAAAACCACTTTTATGCCTTGCGATGGTCCCATTTTATCATAAACTCTAATCCCTTATGCACTTCATCACATTCTATGTGCAATACTACCATCAATAATTAAACAAGTGAAATACTCAACTAATTGTTATATGAGTGATCATTTTATTTTATTTTCTTTTTTAATCAAAGTCTAGGCGGGGTTTGTAGGCCTCCACCTAAATCCGATTGGGGCGGGGTGGGGTTGGTTTGCATTCCCCATCCTTGTTTTATAGATAGAGTTAAAGTACGAAAAGGAAGGGAGGTTAAAGCCTCAACTCCAGAGAGTACAAAGGAGGAGATATAGAGTTATTATGAAAAGCAATAAATAAGGAAGTATTACTTCCTTCCCTTACGAAAAGGAACTAGAGAAGAAGCAACAGTACACGTATAAAAGCTGAAAACATCTTGGTTTCAAGGTAATTTATATCGAAAATATTGGTATGCTTTGCCTAAAAAATTGAAAAGAGGTTAGAGCATAAGTGCTGCTTTATAATTCTTCATTTTGATAACTACATCTGGTCATGACATTTTCGTTGACTTTTATAATTATATGACAACTTCATGGAGAAAGGTTCCCTGAACTAGGGTAGAGCTTGTGCCTTGTAGGAAGACGAACACATAAATTAATAGTGTCATTTTGTTATTCATATTTGTTAGTTATAACTTCAAAATTTTCATTTATGGTGATCACTAATATTTAAATTTGATATAATGATGAATTGTCACGTTCTTTATCACGATGCCAAAATTTTGAATAGAAAGATTGATATATATTAATGCACACTCTTTTGCACTAGCTCTCTTATGAATATTAAAAATGTCGAAAGTTCTCAAAAGGAGAAATAAAAAGATTGATGTGCATTCATGCACTCTTGAATGCATGTACTCATATATGAATGTTAGAACTGTGAAAAACTGAAATGCAAACTAGTTAAGTACAAGGTAAGAAGCTTGACATTGTATGTGGACCTGTTTTTAAATATGGTTAAATATATTCATTCTAGTTTTGTCCTTCGTTCCACACTATGATATTTTTAACTGGTGCAGAGACTATTCTTCTTTTTTAATGACTACTCCAAAGGATGCCTGCTTGCATGACACAGTTATTCGGTCAACTCAATTTTAGACATTCCAATTTTCTTGTTTCCTTTAGCAAATATGACATAGGATTTAATGGGAAAGGGAAGAGAAGAAGAGAAAGAAAGGGGGAAGAGAGAAGAATTGAGGAGAAGAAGAAATCTGTTTATTTTATATATATAAACTCAATTTTAATGCTTATTTTAGGAAACATTAAAATAATTCCATATTTTTCCTGAATTTCACATGTTTATTTTGCTTACTCTTCAAACACAAGAATGATTCATCCCACATCCATGACATAAAAGCCTAGAATATTGATATCTAGAGGTATCTATCTATCACCACATTGTCTGAAAGCTTCTCTTTTATCAATTGTATTCTTCTTTTATTTATTTATACATCATTGTCTTTTCATAAGGCATGAATGGTTATGGGATGCAAGTGTTCACTTTTAATATCAATAGACTGTTTAATAACACAACCTCTTTCGAAGTTCAGCAGAGTCACATTTTGATTAGTTTTATTGCTAAATTTGTGTTGATTTTGTTTCTTATTATACGGAAAAATTTTCATAATAACTTTGATTGGTAGTTACTTTTACTAGTTTGCTTCACTAATTCCATCTGTCAAACTCAATGGTTGATGTTTAATGAGGGATGGATCCTGTGAATTTTCAAAACAAATCTGAGTATTGTGTAAAAATATCACGTGGCACCTTAACTACTTGTCTATGTACACAGGGTAAGATTCCACTATGGGCATCCTGATATCTTCGATAGAATATTTCATTTGACAAGGGGTGGCATAAGCAAAGCTTCGAAAACAATCAACTTGAGCGAAGACATATTTTCTGGTAACTTTTGTTTGAAGCTTTCTTCAAGAGAGAGAAGATTGTATTGCATTATTTGATGTTTGATTGGGTCACTATCTTCAGGCTACAATTCAACTCTGCGAGGGGGATATGTGACACATCATGAATACATCCAAGTAGGCAAGGGGCGAGATGTTGGTATGAATCAGATATCTCAATTTGAGGCAAAGGTTGCAAATGGCAATGGAGAGCAGACGCTTAGCCGAGATGTCTATCGGCTTGGACGTCGATTTGATTTTTATAGAATGTTGTCCTTCTACTTCACAACAGTTGGATTTTACTTCAGTAGCATGGTAAGTGAGATGATTACTTACCCTACATTTGTTTTGACCACAGATTGTGAAAAATTTAGTGTTCTTTGCTAATATATATGTAGTTATTGAATTATGCTTTTTATTTTGTTGATTAATGTGTATGCTCCAAATCAAGAATCAGTGGCTAGCAATTTGTGTACCTTAGCTGTCCTTGTCAAGTAATTTCACAATGAGGTTAAGAAGGTGAGAGAAATTTATTCTAAAAATGCTAGTTTGAAATTAGGAATTTTTTTGGAAGAATGCCCTGTATATAAGATGTAATTATACTTCACATACTGTTTTTTCAAAAACTAAAACTAGAAAGGATTCTTCTTAATACATGAAAAGTAGGATGTAATTACTACTGTTTCATTAACCTTGACAAATTAACATATTTCATAAGTTTCCATCAAAAAAAAGGAAAAATTGCAAACCGTATATGGAGTGTTCTATGCTCATGCAGTATTTTTGGAAATTAAATATGTACTGTCCTTGACATTTCACCTGTTCCCTTGTCATTTATGTGAGAGGGGTCCTTGTAGTTCTATAGTTAAAAGATTGGAGTAATATTTCTGTTGAAGTTCTACTTGATCATGTGGCTGGAATTTTTCCCATCTCGATGATAAGAGTCAAGATGAACAGTTTAAACATCAGATTATTTGGTGCAAAAATGCGCACACACATTGAGTTAGTAATTTTATGTTCCCTTTTACCTGTGGTTTTCCTGTACTTAATCTGATGTCTATAGTTTTCATATTCTTCTAGTGCCAGCGCCTTTTAAGACTTTTTGATTCTCTCCATTTCCTTATTGAATAAATGGTTCTGTCATATTGCACTGTCTCCTTCCTTTATGTTTCATAAAAGTTTCTCCTTGCAATTAGATTTTGATTTAGAACTATTCTCAGGTTACAATAATTATTGTATATATCTTCTTATATGGACGACTGTATATGGTCCTGAGTGGATTGGAAAGGCGGATTTTGGAAGAACCAACAATTTCAAGCAAAGCTCTTGAAGAGGCTTTGGCTACCCAGTCTTTCTTTCAGCTAGGCTTGTTGCTTGTGCTACCTATGGTGATGGAAATTGGCCTAGAAAGAGGATTTCGTACCGCTATCGGTGACTTTATAATTATGCAGCTGCAGCTGGCATCCGTGTTCTTCACATTTCAGCTTGGAACAAAAGCACATTATTATGGAAGGACAATTTTGCATGGAGGTTCTAAGTACCGAGCTACTGGTCGGGGTTTTGTTGTTCGTCACGCCAGCTTTGCTGAGAATTACAGATTGTATTCTCGTAGTCACTTTGTAAAAGGGCTAGAGCTTTTAATTCTGCTAGTTATTTACGAGGTCTATGGGCGTTCATATCGTAGTTCGTCGTTATACTTCTTCATTACATTTTCAATGTGGTTCCTTGTCGCTTCCTGGTTATTTGCTCCATTTGTCTTCAATCCATCTGGATTCGACTGGCAAAAAACAGTAGATGATTGGACGGATTGGAAGAGGTGGATGGGAAACCGTGGTGGCATTGGGATTTCAGAAGATAAAAGTTGGGAATCATGGTGGAATAAAGAACAGGAACACTTGAAAGTCACAACTATAAGGGGAAGAGTTCTTGAGATTATCCTTGCATTTCGCTTTTTCATTTACCAATATGGGATCGTCTATCATCTTAAGATATCTCATCAAAGCAAGAGTATTGTGGTAAAGATTATTGCATCTCTGTCTATACTCTTTTCCCTTTTTGTCTTCTCCATTTGTGCTCTCATTTTTCTTACTTTAAATCATTTCTACAGGTTTATGGCCTTTCTTGGTTTGTCATGGCAGTGGCTCTTGTGGTCTTAAAGGTATGCACTTTGAGTTTCAATGAAGGTGTATATATTGACGAAAATGTTCTCTCACTGTTTGATTTTTCCAAATCGATTAGATGTTATTCATTTTATACTGTGTATTCATATTGTGTAATAGATGATTCTTCTATTTCATTTTCTCAAACTGGTTCAACCCATAGTCACGAGTCTCTTTATACTTGTCAGTTCTTTACATAGTCACCAAGTTTGAAAATTCCAAAAAAAAGAATTGCTTCACCTTATATGTGTATTCTAATGAAATAAGAGGCACTTCATTCATGAGGAGTGCTTGGATGAATGGTGCACATAGGAGTATTGCCCAAGAGGCATCACTCAATATTGTTAGCTTGTTCATAATTAATCTGCTCTGATGTTGGTTTTATGTCATTTGTATGCAACAGTTAGTGTCCATGGGTAGACGAAAGTTTGGTACGGATTTTCAGCTTATGTTCAGGATTCTGAAAGCACTGTTGTTCCTTGGTTTTGTATCTGTCATGACCGTATTATTCGTGGTAGCCGGCCTTGTTGTGACTGATATATTTGCTGCTATCATCGCCTTCATGCCTACCGGATGGGCCCTTATCCTAGTAAGTAAAAATTTATTCATTACAGTAGACTCCAAATTTATTGGTTAAAAGCTTTAGTTTTTGTTGTTCTGTGAAGTAATGGTGATCTTAATAACATTATTACTCTGCATTTTCCTAAGATTTCTCAAGCATGTGGACCTTGCATGAAGCGTATTAAAATTTGGGATTCAGTGATGGAGTTGTCGAGAGCGTACGAATGCATAATGGGACTTGTTATATTCATGCCCATTGTTGTTCTTTCTTGGTTCCCATTCGTATCAGAGTTCCAGACGCGACTTCTCTTCAACCAAGCATTTAGTCGGGGCCTCCAGATTTCGATGATTCTGGCTGGGAAAAAAGATATGAATGCATAATGGGACTCATTATATTCACCTCCCTCGTTATGCTGTCTTGGTTCTCATTTGCATTAAAATTCTAGATGCGACTTCTCGTCAACGAAGCGTTCTGTCATGACCTCTAGATTCCTTTGATTCTCCCTGCAGAAAAGATAAAACACCATTCAGTTGATTCTTACGGTTTTCATTTTTAAATTTGTCTTAGCTATGTACCTTGAGACTAGTGTTAGATTCATTATTTTATGAGGATTCATCAGCATCTGATGTTGTATCAAGTAGAATGAGGATGAATAGTTCACATTTTTAAAGCTACTGTAGAAAATATACACATATATTATACATATATATAATACTACTTCGGATATCAATCTTTCTGGGAAAACATTTCACTATTTTTGGTATATTGGTTTGGACTAACAGAAGCAAATAGAACAAAAAATGGAGGAGAAGCCTAGATGTGTGGCACGATGATTAAGTCCTTATTTGAGTTCCATTCTTTGGGGAAAAAAATATATTTTTTAAATAGTATTTTGACATTATTTTAATCATACATTTTTCAATAAAATAATACTACGCGTAAATTTAAATTTTTTTTTATTTTTTAATCACACATTTTTTATCAATACATTATTCAAAAATACATTTTTTCCCAAAAGGAGGCTCAAACAAGGCCATGTGAAGGAGAGAAAAAAAAGTTTGATTGCTTAATGCAGACTTTAGTGTCGAAAGGCAAGCCACGGCATTAAAAGAAGCGCCGAATGGAGTGTGCCTTTTTATTTTTCTCTCCAATTCTTTAAAGAGTAAATAGCAAATAAATAAAAGGAATAATTATTAATCCACTTATTAAAATAATTAAATAGTCTTACTAAAATAATTATGATTGATCTAAGAATAATTAAAAAAATATTATATTACATAATCATAAGACTTGAGATTTGACTTTATCATACCTTGCGCCTATCGAAATCTTATTAAAACGTAATTTCTCCTGAAAAATGACTATTTTTGTTTCTTTTTTTCCTTTTTATTTTTTGTATGAAACGTGTTACATATATTTGGTATATTAGATTGGATTGAACGGAACAAAAAAGAAAGTGGAGAAGAAGTAATATTAAGTGGGAAAAAAATGAATTTTCTTGACAAATTAGGTTATAAGGTGTGAATGAGCCAGCTGTGCACCAGACTTTCTCCCCAATCACAATTTTATAATTGGAACTACTAAATTATTTTCAATAATTAACTCCGGCCACTAGCCGTTAAGAAATCTTTACTACAATTTAAGCACTAACGGACATAAAGATAATAACCAGACCGTTAATAATTATGAGGAAAAATATATATATTTGTTATTTTGTTATATTTTTTAATTTTTTTTCCCCGCAATTAACGCACGACAGTAATTATGCCAATATGCCATCACTCAATGAAGCCGTTGGGTAGTATATCGTTTCAATTAAATAAGTTTAAGTTAAAATCTTGTTTATTTAAAGTCGAGAAAATATATTTCGAGTTATAAAGCATGGAATGTCGATACTGTTTAGTCTTATATAATATTATAAGTCAAACTTATTTAGCCATTGTTTGGTGTGGTTTAAAATAATATTTTTAGTAGATTTTCGATAAAAGTTGATGAAATGTGTGGTTGAAAATTTGTGAATCCCACGAAATGTGTAAAATTAATTGTTGACTTTGACTTATATTAAAATTAAGACTTTAATCATATCAAACATATTTATATAATAGTGTCCAATTTTATCTAGTACTGTGTATCAAAATCTATATAAAAGGCGTTAAAATTCAAGAAAAATCTCGACTTGGTCATTAAAATAATCAATTACCATGTTAACCTCATCAACGACATACTCGGCATAGTAGTTGGTAAACCTCAAGTGAACTAATGGCAATTGAAGCGATCAATTATTTCCAACCGATCTCTTGTTTTGGCTTAGTTTTGACATTTTTGTTGTTTATTAATAAAGGAAAATATGGTTAAAGTTAAAGGGAGCAATTGAATGTGAGATTTTTATCTCCTAAGATATTGCGTTTTCTTTTGAAGATATTTAATTTCACGACATAGATACAACGACTATCATTTTATGTCAAAATTTAATTGGTCGATGTTGAATTTGAAATGGATGCCACTAAAGGATGACCAATTATATAAAATTATTTATCTTTAGTCACTAAACAGCTCACAAAAATATTTTAATAACTAACTTGAAATTAACTCATTTGAGCCTCGGCCAGCGGTATCCTTCCTCACCAGTGATGTAACCTATGCCCATAGCATTGTGCACCATATATAAAATACACAGACACCCCTCGAAAATGACACACACAGAGAGAGATGAAGAGGATTTGGTCAATGAAGAAACTGAGCAGAGAGTGGCGGCCATGGAGGTTCTCCTCTTCCCTAAAATGGAAGGGTGTAAATTTTCAAGTATGGCTAGTTGATGATGTTATTTTCAAGATTGTATATGTGGTGGAGGCCATTGTTCTTGTTTCTACTTTGTGCTTCTTCTACCTCTGCTGTGGTGGTCATTTATAATTTGATTGGATTATTTTTTTCATTTTGATTTTGATTTTTTTGAATTTTTTTGTCAAATTCTACTATACTCAATTGTATTTTTCTATTTGAAGTTTGCGATCTTTTTGTTATCATCTGGAGCCTAGAGGAAACAAATAATTTTAATCAGTAGGTTAGATCTAAGGAGTTGAATTCTTGAAGTGTACAAGGTTGTCCCATTTTGTTTTGCGATTCTTAAGGTAAGATTATCTATTTATTTTTTTTCAAGTCTAAATTTATAATGAATAATGTTTATTTTAGTGGATGGTTTAAGTTCTTAGATAAAATACTTTGGAAGGATATAGAGTTGATAAATGGTTTTAGTTTAAGTTTCTTTGTTATTGATGACAATTGTGCGCTTCAAGGTCAGTTCGAAGAATTTTGAGACACTAAGAGTAATAATTATGAGACTTAAGGAATTTTTTTTTCAAGCATAGGAATAGTTTAGTACTAAACAATTTACATATTTATATTTAGATGAAGCGTTGTACAATTCAAAAGATAAGAGTAGCAAAATAAATTTTTCACAACACTAGAGATTAGACTAAACATAATATTTAGCCTTCTCATTATTTGAAATGCAAAATTAGTATTCAAACTAATCAAATCAAGTTTTTCCAGTATATTTTTTCAATAGAAATCATAGCTCATCAATTCAATCTATTGTGACATGGTTGATCGAAAGATAAGACTTAATCAACTACAATTTCAAAAAACTTCTTTTGATGATGTCAACGATGACATGAATAATCAATAATACTACACAAGCAACCTAAGTATTTGAAAAACAGCAATTCATTCTTTTAATATAATCTAACACATCAATTGCTCTATTAATTTTTGTAGGTGTTGCTTCCTTTAAAGCTTTCAACTCAAAAAATAATTTTACCTCATCATTGTCAGAAATCAAGTTATGCTTCAAGTAATTTTTTAGTTAATGCAAAAACACTTCAAAATAGCATCATCAATATATTCAAGCTTTTTCAAATCAAATAAAAATCTGAAAATATTATCATATTTGTGAAATTGTTCAAATATATGTTGAAGTAATGATAGAGCTTGATTTACTACATATATGAAACAATTGTCGGTGAAAGATTCTTCTCTCTCTCTTTCTTTTTTCTTTTGTGTGTGTGTGTGTGTGTGTGTGTGTGTGTGTATCATGCTTTCATAAGAGGTCTCATCAAACTGATTCCTTCTATGCATAAATATTTTTTCACAAAATATCGATCCACTTTCTAATTTATTTACAATTCTCTTTAGCATCCACTAGGGCCACTTCAACCCAATATTAGTAGCAACGCCAATATGCACGTCTTATGTTAGCAAATATTTGCTTACATTCTTAATATTATTCAACACTTCTTACTAAATAACCATCTAATATGAGAATTCAAAATTCAAAATTCTCAATTCTATGTTGTCAAACACTCAATCTTATTTTTTGTCTTAAGAAGAAGATCAACACTTGTCAACTGGAGTAGAAGTGTTATTTTTTTTTCTTAAATATTAATATTTGTGTAGTTTGGGATCTTATTGCCCTAACACTTGTAACATAACTTTCCCAACATGTTTGTAACAAAGGGCTTAAAGGTAAGATCATTTATATTATCTTTGAAATTTTTTTTACTGTTTAGTAGATGACGAAAACAAAGTATATATATGTTACACTACGTTGAAGAAAGATATAGCTTTTGATTGAGTTCATGTTAGTAAATAATGCAACAGAGATTAAAAGTAAAAAGTAAAATTTACCTATATATTATGGAAGTATTTTTTATTTTTTTATTTTTTGGGTGAGGATTTGGGGGTTGGGGGAATATAATGCTTGTTCAGGAAATATTATAAGTCACTTATAAATTTAATATTAATTTAAATCATATATTTCGTAGAACGCACTACTATACTACCACCGACTTATTTTACTTCTAATTATCACATTATAATTTTATCCGAACAATACTTAGAAAGTGATTTCTTGTTTCATTTGGTCTTCACAAAAATTTCTTCAAACTTGAAGAATCTTTTAGGTCAAGGCATCTTTCTTGAGATGAGTCAACCATACATTCTTGATTTGGTTAATCATTCAAAACTTGCATGTAATTCCAAAGGGCAGGATATTCAATTTACTAGTCCTTATTCCTTAGATGAATAATTTGACTAGATTTTGTTTCCAAAGTATTGCTATCTTCTTGAAAATTTATTCTTCATAGTCAAAGATGAAAGTAGGTCCCAATCTTTCAACTCAGAAGAACATCTAATAGATTGTTTTCTTCCGTTTGAATGTTAAAATGTCATGCGATAGTTGCATGTTTGATTTTTTGAGCGTTATTATTAGTAAAATTTTAATTTTATTAAAAAATAAACTAAAAAGGGGGAAAAAAAGAAAGAAAATGATGAAGAATAACCCAACATTCACATCGTACAGATGCCCCCTTACCCACCACCTCCTTACTCTTCAAAAATTGGACTTCGTGATTCATGTGCTACAAAATCAAAAGGTTAAAGGTCTAGTTGGTACAAATAGATCGAAGACACTAGCTTAATTATCTATAAGTACTCGGGATACATGTCAACTCCCAAATGCTCATTTTAAAACCTCTAAAATTGATGATATTTATATGATTGATCTCCTAAGTATCGATGCTGCTAAACACCAATGACATGACAATGAATGATCTAAAGAGCATCGAATGCATAGCTTGTACTATGCACCATTGACGTGTCAGATCAATCCATTGATGGATAGATTTGAATTTAATTCATTATTCACCAATGGATTGATATGACACGTTATCGACACTTAATTGGTGTAAGATGAGTATGTGTGTGCGTTTGTTTGTTTGTTTACTTACTCGTATTATTATTCTGGATTGCAGGCCAAAAGCGTATACATGCCGAATTATTGGTACAATAAATAATTAATTAGTACACACCTGTTAAATAATTTAGGGCCCAATAATGTGGAATTTGTTGTGATTTTGAAAGTCTGAAAATTAATAGAAGAAAGACAGCCAGAGCCAAAATTGTAGATTTGGATGGATGATGTTGAAATTAGGCACGGAGTCTAGTTTGATAGAATAATGTAATGACTTCTGATAATGATATGAACAAATCGACTTTCATTTATTATTATTATTATTATTATTATTATTATTATTATTATTATTATTATTATTATTATTATTATTATTATTATTATTATTATTATTATTATTATTATTATTATTATTATTATTATTATTATTATTATTATTATTATTATTATTATTATTATTATTATTATTATTATTATTATTATTATTATTATTATTATTATTATTATTATTATTATTATTATTATTATTATTATTATTATTATTATTGTCTTTGTTAGGTAGAAAAACCTTGCTATCCTATTTAATTAATTATTACGATTTTAATAATAATTTTTTTTAATAAATAACTATGCATGATGGTACATTTTATAAGATATTCGAATAGTTCATTTCCTATATTGTAGGATTTTCGATTGAAAATGTAAGAGCTTAAATTGAATTTGAATCCATGATGAAAAAAAAAAAAAAATTGTTCGTTGGTTGTCATAAAATAGAAATCGATTAATATTTCGCAATTCACATTGGTTTCATTTGCTGCTGTACTCCAAAATGTGAAAATCAAAGGGAAAATTCGGGTTGGCTTCCCAATCTTTCTAGTAGTATAGTTTTGGGTAACTTTCTGAAGTCTTGGTTCTCAAACTATTTAATTATGTAAATATGGATCTCTAAACTATCAAAATGCGAACGTTAATATCATTAGCAGCTTTCCATGTTAATCAAAATGAACTTTAAGTGGTCTCATGGTCTTGGCCTCTAGCTTTAAGTCATGCTATTTTAATATCCATATTGGCGATTTCGATCATGAGGTTACCTATATTTACATATTTGAACAAGTTGGGATTTAGAACCTCAATATTACCTATATACTAAGAAGAGACTAGACAAATGTATTCATAGATTTCATTGCAAGCTTGCGAGGAAACAGCTACACGGCTCCTAAATAAACTACTGAAAATATCAGATAAAAACAGTCGAGATAGAATGTATTCCTACCGTAATCCTCTATTTGTAATACGGAACATAAAGCAGACTTTTCTTCGCCAATCAAGCGTGGGATGTTGAAGGACATGGACCACAAAACCATAGCCTAATATTCCGTACATCGAACATAAAGAGTTTAGGCATCCTTTTGTGTTCATATTTCCTATTAGTCCTTTAGTTGTTCTTTCAAAAATGTTTTCCTCTCTCTCTCTCTTGACTCTTGAGTTGAGATCTGCTGTCCAAACGACTGTCCTTCCAATGAATTATTGACATATCATCAATTTGATTGGTTAGTAGTAAAATTAATGAAGATAAATTTGAAATGATACATTAGTTATCAATGACACATTAATAATTTATAATTGGTTAGTAGTGAAGTTAATAAAGGTAAATTTGAAATAATATATATTAATTATTGATGACATGTCAATAATTTATTAGATAGACAGCCAATTAGACAGCAAAATTGGGTAGCAAACCACAACTCTCTGTCTCCATGTCTGAATTTTGATGTTTAATTAGGCTGTCTAGATGAAGACAAACCAGTGAATAGTTAGCGGCGTGCCTTCACTGTCGTTCTACCTTAAACCATTTTAGTCTTTTTTTTAACCTCATGTCATTTTCCCCTCAACTCAACCTCATCAGGTAACCCTTAACCCCGTCCAGGCAATTACAAAATTCAGCATATTCTTGATGTATTTCACATTCGTAACTTAAAAGAGAGAGAAAATACGTGTGTGAGAAAAGAACCCGAATGGTGGGTAAGTAATGACTGCAATTTACATACCATATGTAGATATAGAATAATATCGAAAAAACATCATTTTCGGCATCTCTGTCAAACCCTCCTACACACACATATATATTAATGCCTCTTAGTATCCTCCGAGTGAAACAAGGCCAGGAACAGTAACAAAAAATTTCCATATCCTTCATTACAAGATGGGGAAGAAACCAAGTCAATCTTCCATGAAAATATCTAAGAATGACAAGAAACAACAACATCCCCTCAACAGTTTGATCAAGAATTTACGTCCCAAAGTTTACATCATCGACTCTTCGAACTTCAAGAATCTTGTTCAAGAACTCACTGGGAATGGGAATGGAAATGGAAATCCTCCTGTCTTGATTTCATCTCCGCCTCCTCCTTTTGTATCTACATCCCCTCCGATAGATGAAGTTCGATCAATTATAGAAATCGAAGATCATGCATATCAAGAAAATAGTCTCGAGTTTTCATTTGATTCATCAACATGCTTCAGTACCCCATCAGAAAGCCCGGATCTACAATACCGGCCGCCAGGACCTGCGAATTATATATTAGAAAATTCCAAGAATATGAATTTTTCATCACTGTATGGGGATATCGATCATGCATATCAAGAAAATAGCCTCGAGTTTTCATTTGATTCATCAACATGCTTCAGTACCCCATCGGATAGCCCAGATCTCCAATACCGGGCGCCAGAACCTACGAATTATACACTGGAAAATTCACAGAACATGGATTTTTCATCACTGTATGGGGATATTGAATCGTTGCTATTGGAGATGGATCAAGTTTCTAATTACGCTATTGATGATTCATGCTATGCAATGATTCAACAAGAGGCATGTGTCTATGATTATGATTTCTCTGGTTTGATATGATATATATTTGAGTACAAATCATTCTCTACTGTCTATAGTTGTGGATATATTTTTATATCAGTTTATATCCAGATTAGGAAATTTAATATGGTATGATCTAAGAAGCAAGGTGGTGTGTATACATATAAACATTTCTGTACAAATTGAGGACACTATAGTGCGTTGTTTATTAATATATGCAAAAGGGTGTGTTTGTCTTAATCTTTTTTGTATATTACTATGTGGGTTTGTTCATGTTCATGGATCTTCTCTCAGTTCTCTCTGTACAATATTTTGTATATTATTTATGGGTATTAAAGTTTATTAATTTTATTGGAGTAATTTTAATCAACTTTCCCTATTTTATGATGACAAAAAATTTACTGCAGATCTGTAGCAGTGGAAAATGAATTATTAAGATTTAATAGTAGTAGTTCAAATTGTTACGTGTTGGTTGATATTTTTATCTTTATCTTTATCTTTATTCGACCCGGGATTCTAATTTTAATAGATTTAGCCACAACTAATTCAAACCATGTCTCTGAGGGTATTTGAATATGAAAATTTCCCTAATATTTTCATTTCTTCTTATGCCATTGATCCAAAAAAGGAAACATCGGAGAAATTTGAATAGACTTAAAAGGGAATGCCATGAAAAGTCTATTTTCAAAACCTAACATTAAGGGCATTACAACGTAAACCTTGACACTGATATAATAACAAATAAGTGTGTAGACAAACCTATGAGACTCAGTTGTACGTGCATCAAATTTATAATAAAAAGAACAAATGCACAATTCTCATATATAACTCAATGAATTTTGAACTCAAAGCATTTATCTCCTTTACATTGTATTGAATTAACTAATCGGAAAACTTAAATATTTAAAAATATTTATTTATTTACTCAACCTGAAACAAGTTTTACAACTAATGGAAAATTTTCAATTGTTTGTTAAGTGGGAGAAGATAAATTTGTTTTAAGATTTAAATTTTTCAATAGGCTTATGGCTCGTTTGACGTGACTTTTGCTTTTGTTTTTGCTTCTTGTAAAAATTTTTTGGAGAACAATACTTTAGTTTTTGTTTGAAAATTAATTTTTAAAAACACCTTCTATTCTAGAAGTACTTTTAAAAAAAGTCATATTACACTAGTTTCCTCTAAAAGTTCTTCCAATTAGAAGAAAAACTTTCATAAAATTAGTCAAACAAGTTCAAAAACTGCTTTTGAATCTCAAGAACTCCTTTTGACTTCTCAAAAATCATGCCGCCCTTATTATTTACAGATTTGTGCCCAAGTCCCATATAAAAGGGAAAAAACGACAACAAAGAAAAACGTTTAATATCATGAACTTCCATGACAAATAATCTGTCATCAGACAGATGAGACAACAATTGTATTACTGTGAACACACAGTTCATTAAACAACAGAAAAAACAAAAGACATTGGTATCACAAAGTTTTATGTGACAGTAAATAATTTATTTCAACAATTAGCAAGAACCACTTCTCATTATCAACTCTTGCTTTGTGTTTGTTGTGAAGGTGCGGGGAGGCTATACAAGGACTTCAACTGCCTGCTAATCAGCTTACTGTTATTAAGTGCCATTTGTAATTCCAAGTCATCAGACCACCATTGTTCCAAACCGTGAGCCTCGAGAAACTTCTGTTTGCCCTTCGAAAGGACGAAAAGTTTTGCAGGAACCAGTCCATTTGGTGGTTTTGCATTTTCTTTATCAGAAGTTTTGTTGTTGATCCCATCTGGATCGGTAAAATAGCAACAAATGTAGTCGCTATTGTTTACATATAAGTGGGGTATCCATTGCTTTGATCCCATAGCAACAGATTTAACTTCCTCTCCGTTTGTTTCTGTAGTCGAAGTAATCATTGACCTGAGCCTCTTCCAAACAACCCCAGATTTTTCCCCGATGTTGCGTAAACTCATGGCTAATGAAACTGAGGGTGGATTGAACAAATGCGCCTCCACGTGGATTCCTTCTTTGGCTAATGCTTTCCCAACTTGGAGAGCAAAGCCAGCCCCCAAAGAATGGCCAGCAATACACACATTGCTGCTTCCATATTTATCAGTGATCGATTTCAAGGCCTTTAAAGTACAACTGAATCTGAATGATCCCTTCAAAGTTTCAAGAGCTAGGAACCGGAGATCATCCTCAATGTCCCGTCTAATTGTCGGGCTTTTAAGCAGTGTTCCTCTAAGTGCCAAAACTGCCCTCGGCGCTCCATTTGGTCTGATGAGTACAAATTCTGCTAAAGCTGCAGCACGATCCCATTCCAGTATTGCCCCAAAAATTGATCCATCTCTTTCGTCTATGAGGATTTCAACCAGCTTGTACTTAAAGGGGATCCACCACTTAGGAGCAAGAGCATTTTCCCCAGTTCGGTTTTCTTGTTTGTCGAGTTCAAGCAGGTACACTGCTTGTATAAAACATGCAATTACTGTCCTTTTATAATTACCATCCTTCCTGTAAACAGTACTGAAATCATGTCAGATTTTCAACTTTTAAAGAATTGGCTCCTATCCAAACTGCAAAAAGGATTGAACTTTAGATTATACATTGAACTAAAAGACGAGAACAACTACTTCAACAACAAACAAAGCATTATCCCCTTTACACAATTGCCTCTCCTTTCGGATTCATCATGTAAAGACAAAAAACTTAGGAGTAAATTAATGCTCTTCAATAAAATTAATGCCAGATATGCACAAAGAAAGTTGGGATATCATTGCAATATTTAAGAAAAAACTTTCTTCATCATATGGAAAGCATTGTGACATTTCGCAGTACGTTTTTGGTAAATACTAAAACCTTTTAGTACAATTTATTTAGACCAATTTGGCTAAAGATTTAGAATCTCACATTTCTACCAAATTTCTCTGCAACAGCATTTCAAAGTAAGCATAAATATAAGTTGAGACTTGAGATTAAAGACACTTTTGTCTAAGCTTAAAACAAAAGCACCTCATTCAAACAACATCCCCTCACATGTCGTGGAAAAAAAAAAAAAAAAAAAGATGCTTTTAAGCTTAGTCTAACATGAGCAATTTTTTGACCAGTCTAGTTTCACAAATTCATGTAATATACTATCAATTTAATGACTCACCACATTTGTGCCGCACAATTTAATTACCAATTCAAGAATTTGTTCTCTTGAAGAATGACCATTCATGAAAATTATGGTAAACTAGTTTCAAGTATTTAACTAATGGCGTATACATGGTGAAATACAATCTATAGTAGCAAAAGCATCCACCAGTTTCTAACCCGATCAAAGCAAAATCAGCCTATACTCCCTTAAACTATAACTTAACTACAGATATCTTGTGCAATAATGTGATGACGTAGTTCCAGTTGTTCTTCAAGTGTTAATAACAACACTACTTATTAAAGAGAAACATAATTTAACATCATCCCTCTAGTATACCGTATAACAGTTTTCTATTGGCAAAGGAAGGAAATAAAAATAGTACAGATTATTGTCAGTGCCTCCAGATTATAACTGCAAACTCAAATAGCTTTAAAAGAAATCTACCCAAATACTGATCAAAGCAAAATCAGCCAATACTCCCTTAAACTATAATTTCTCTACAGTTATCTCGTTCAACAATGTGATGACTTAGTTCCAGTTGTTCTCCAAGTTTTGTTCTTCAAGAGTTAATAATACAACACTACTTATAAGGAACCATATGTAAATAGCATCCCTCTAGTATACCACAATACAGTTTTCTATTGGCAAAGGAAAAGTAAAAAAATACATAATAAATAAATAAATTAGTCCAAATTATTGTCAGTGCCACTGATAAGTGATAACTATATCTGCAAACTAAAATAGGTTTAATAGAAATCCGCCCAAATACTGATCTTTTTATCCCGGTCAAATTATATACTTCATTTTCCTGCACCAAAAAATTTCAATATAAATCAAATCTAAAAATCGATAATAAAATGGAATCCAAGTATCCAAATCTAACTTAAGACCAATCGAATTACAGAAAAAAGATTATGGCCTTTCAGATCAAGTCAGTGTTAACCCTTTACAAGAAACTAACACAAGCCAACATCCTATTCACCCTAGAATTGAAAAACAGCCCAAAATCCAACCTTTTTAAATAAAGAAGCAAGCATTCTGCATACCCAATTAAAGCACAAGTCAGCTTTTCATTCAAGAAAACAAATACACACACAAATAAAATCAAGCTTATAGTAAAATGGGCTCGGATTAAAGAACGAGAAAATGAGGATTTGGGCACTAACCAACTGGAATTGATGAGATCCTTCCAGTTTGGGGAAGACACATTACGGGGACCAGAAACATGGAATGCATATGGATGTTGCATCTCTTCTTCTTTTTCCACCACATTCAAAACCTCATTTTTCATTTTCTCTGCACCCTTCTTCCACATTCCCCGAACATGTAACTCTTTCAAATTTCTTAGGTCACTGATTATTTATTGCTTTATGCAACCAAGAAGAACCGAATAAGAAAAGGGGAGAAAGTGTACAGAATAATGGGTGCGTTGAGCGTTGTGGAATCGGATTCGAAGGAATAAATGCGGATTTCGGATTTCAACTATCAGTGGTGTTGGATTTCCTACAAATCTATTGTTAATTGTTGCTAATTTTGAAAACGCCTGCTTTTGGTTTTGTTTGGTCGTGGGAGGCAACGGTCATAATTTGCTTCAGATAAATGGGAGTGGATTGTTCTTTATTCAATTTAGCTCCATGTTTTTATTAGTCACTAAAGATTAAAATGTCAAGTTTTAATCATTGAACTTAGGTCTATATCTTCGATTACTCGCTGAAGTTTAAAATATCGAATTTTGACAAGATTAAAATGTCGAGTTTTAATCATTGAATTTAGGTCCATATCTTCGATTGCTTACTGAATTTTAAAATGTCGAGTTTTGACCACTGAACTTGAAATATGCCAACTTTACTCACTAATATAATTGTTGAACTTCAAAAAATATCGAATTTACATTGAGTAATGTACAACATTTTTCAAATTTCAGTAATAAATGTACAACATTTTTAAAAATTCAGTGGCCAAAACTCGACATTTTAAATTTCAATGAGCAATTGAAGACATAGACCTAAATTCAGTGATTAAAATTCGACCTTTTAAACTTCAGTGACTAATCAAAGAAGTGAACCTAATTTCAGTGATCATTAAAACAATTAACTTGATACATGGTTCTTGATTTGTGCTGTACTGGTCTGGATTCCATTTAGTAGAAGGCACAAAACCTTCTTGGTTAAGGAATAAGAATAATTACGAAGGATATTTTTGTCTTTTTGTAGATAGAGTATTTTCGAGGGAAATGTACTTTTCAATGGTTATAAGTGCGAGTAAGCTAACATTGGCAAATGTAGTTGCCACACGACTAGAATTTATTAATGAATAGTAAAATGACGACGCCTAAATTTATCACTCGGACGGCATTTTCAACACACAAAATCTAGCCCAATCTTTTTTATTTGGGCTGGACTTATCTAGATTCCATTTACTAGGAGGCATAAAACCCTCTTGGTTAAGGAATAATAATAATTATGAAGGATTTATTGTCATTTTATAGATAGTATTGTTGAAAAAAATGAACTTCTCAATGGTTACAAGTGCGAATAAGCTAACATTGGCAATTGTAGTTGTCAGATGGCTAAAATTTATGCATGAGTAGTCAAGTGATGACATCACTTACTCAGTACTTTCAACACACGGAATCTAACCCAACCTTCTATTCACCAAAACAAATGAAATACAACTGTGGTTTGTGGGTAACAACAAATAGGCTTTACGCTTCAACTAGCATTTTTAAAAATACAAAATCCAATTGTAGATTATCGCAGTTAGTTCAAGCTTGAAATTGTCTAACATGGCCAACAATTGTTGTGTGTCTAAATTAACCATTGATAATCGAATAAGTCTGCATGGTAAAAACTAGGGCATGCCATGCGCTATCCGGATTTCGAGATTGAGGGTTATATTCTAACATTGCCCATGCCTTGTGTCGTGTCCATGCACAACTAATCCAATTCACGCTCACATGATCATCCTTTGCCTTGCATCGAGCCCACAAAATGCACCAATCGAAAGTATATTTATGCCAAAGTGGCATGGGAGCAAGGCATTGCCCATACCATACTTATCCAAAATAAGGATTTTCAATTTGTCACTTTACATCCCTGCACGTAGGCCTAGAGTCTATTGCTCTCCTTGCCTTAGCTGCACGCTGACTCAATTACCTATGTCGGTCCCAACATTACGTTGCCATCACTTAAATCCCGCACTGCCCCCACTTCCTTCTTCTAACATAATGCATCATCTTACTATCTCAGAAACCAATAATCCCAAGGTCGAGGCATGGCTCATGAGGCAAGGCAATGCCCATGCTTTAGCTAACTCAAATTGAAAGGGTTAAACAATAGTCTAGTAGACTGTTCTAAGGTGTCCCCCCCTTTTTTGTACTTTGTGATTATGACTAGTAACTAATCAGTCGATTTGATTATATAAAAACATTCTCTCTTTACGAGTAATAATCCAATCTATTACATTTTTCCGTGGCATGCTAGAGACATTAGAATTTGAATAAGAACATTTTCATTCAAAAATTACTTTCTTAACATATCTAATCCAAAGGCCTCATTCCTATGTCGCAATATTGTAAGGAAGAACTTGACATGCTCATAAACCCAAGGTTCATAAAGGTCATTGAAATCTTGAAAATTCCAAAAAAGAGTTGAGTCATTTAAATCTTGATAGTTCACTCCATCTTTTACTGTTAGCAAATGGCAAGACGATTCAATTGCGATGTCACTTGTAGTGCACTATGTAATATTTACTATTTATTAGCAAGAGCTGATGTATTGAGATGTTAAAATCAAGAGGGAATCGCCGTATCTCAGCTAAAAAAACTCCTTTAAGTAATATTTGACATTTAGAACAAATACTAAACCAACAGAAAATTGCATCTTATTTAAAAAAAAAAAAAAAAAAAGAGAGAGAGAGAGAGAGAAATTATCAATAACTTCCTTCAATTATCAGTTCACATTTAGAGAGTACAAGGGGAGAAAATACACAAACAGAAAACAAAATCTCATCTCTCATTATACTGCAATGGTGCAAAAGCAGAAGAAGGTTAGAAAGAATCCAATGTCAAAAAAGAGTACAAAAAGTTCGCTTTTTGTTTCATCCAAGTCCTCGACAATTCTGTGGTGGTGTTTCTCTTTGCTTATTTCTTGGAGACAGTTCTTGATCAGTTGGTTGTACTACTAAAATCACCCCTTGATTTTGTATGTAATACCTTTTTTCTTGGAGAAGGTACAAGAAGATTGTGAGACAAATTTGAGCAATAAAAATAATTGTCCAAATCCTTGCACTTTTTGATGTTTTTTCATGGTAGGCTTGTAAACCTGTGTATATATTGATCACTCCATGAAAAGATACTCCAATCCCTAGTAACCAGTGAAAAATATTCCAAATGTTTCTTCCTTTCCTTTCCCTGCACACAAATTGTTTTTTTTCAATTTCGAAAACGTTTTCTAGAGTTTTGGTTTGCAAAACATGTCCCAAAAGGTCCCGTTTCACCTGGCTTTTTATAGTAAGAAATTGCTTTTCGACTTGTGTTTGGATAATTTTCTAAAAGTACTTTGTCTCATTAAAATAGTTTTTACGGGAGTCCAATATAACTTTCTAATAAAACTCTCTCATAAAAATCAGAAACAGAAGCAATCCCGAACAGATCCAAAGTTTTTGTGTTTTCAAAATAAAGATATACCTATGTGGCCTTAAGATGCCAATTAAGGCTTGCAGCCATATGCCACCATAAAGGGCTAAGCCTACTCTCTGGTGAAGATTATTGAGAGAGTTGTCCAAGTATTTTAATGACAATACTGCTGCTACAGTTGCAAGAAGGACTGCTATAATCTGCAGAAGAAAGTATAATTCATACTGGGACCATAGCAATAGAAAATAAGTAGAAGTTAAATTAAGCATAATGCTATTACTTTTCCTTGAAGTAGTGATAATCATTAGTAGAATCAAGGATGGAAATTTTCTAATTTATTGAGTGTCATAAAGGTTGATATTGGGGGTCATCTCAATCTAATTAATTAACAAAGTTCCAAGTTCTAATGATACCTTTTTCTACGACATGATAAAGATTGTTGAACTGCGTAGAACTTAATTATACTGTAAATTTATCTCACCGACTGTAGATCGCCTTAATAAAGATTTTTATTGGAATATAGCTCTCACATTGAGGCTGAACTAGTGCAAAACCATTTATGGCTTAACGAATCAAAAGGTAAAAAACATATATGTAGACTTACCTCTGTAATAACATGAATGTAGAATACGATCCTTTGCCTTTTGTATTGATTCTTCTCCATTCGACTTCCTCATTACAAGTATACCAACCGGCATTAGAAAACCAATCAAAGCCCGAAGGAGGAATCCATGGAGTTTAATCTCAAATAATAGTTGAGGATTTATCTGCAACTGAAGACACAGAATACTTAAATTCATCAAGAATTTTTACAGTTGTTAAACAAAAAAATTACCTCATGAATCTTGTATTCGTTGCTCGTGTGTCTGTTATCAATTTCTGCACGTTCTTGAGATGAACAGACTGATGATGGAAGATTAAGAAATGCAAGGCCTGCAGGAATGGCAAAGTGCCTAAGCTTCCATGAGGACAGCATTTTTCAATCTCTGGTAAGAATAAAGATACGAATATATGAGTAATGGCAATAGAGAGAAGCAACTGCAAAAAGTAGTTTTTTTGTTTCTATTTCTTAAGTAATGAAAGGTGGGATTGTGGAAATAAAAATATTACCAAGAATAGATAAGATAAACCCTTCAAGACGAACGCGAAAATATATATTAAAGAAAATATAAAAGCGCACAAAGTACTAAGATCGAAATTCTTTAAATTATTTATATCAAAATGGGGAATCCTATATGTATAGAACAGCAAAGTGGTTGGCTACCTATTCTTTTTTGACATAAAAACGAATCAATATTCTCATCCTATATCCACAATACAAAGTTACCGCGTAACTTTTTGTTTATTGGCTCTAAACAACAGTTTCAACCATAGAAATCCCATCCTTTCTTTTTTATGGTTATATCCTTTTGGAACATAAGTTTATCATCGCTTTCTGCTATAAAAAGTTGCACAGTACTCTTTTCTATTCTCTTTTAGGTTTATAAAGCCAAAGTAGGATCATTAGAATTATGTTGTTTGGCCATGGTGAGTATATTTCATTGATTATTCAAGACAAGAATTTTGAGACATATGGGATATGGTTATGATTTCAACAAGGTGGTATCCTTTTCACAGGCTTTTGAGGTGGTATCCTTCTCACAGGCTTTTGATTTAGTGGATAGAAAGCAGAAGAGTGGAAAGATAGTCAAAATGTAATGGAGGGAAGAAGAAATTTTGTAATGAATTTATTGAAATTTTCGTCGAAAATGGATGCTTTCTTTTGATGTATAAACCACTAGTATAACTTGGGAACGATAAAATCATGTTACATTACCTGTACCTTGTGTTGTGCTTCTTGTGAGGTCCCATCATGCAAGTTTTACTGAGGAACACAGATCAGAAAGCACAATAAGGAGAGTCAGTTTGAGAATGGAGTAGAAGACAGAGGGAACATGACAGTATATTTATCATCTTATGCAACTTTTAGTAATGAGAAATCTTATATTGATTGCAAAAAAGTTATATAAATGGTCCCTCCATTTTTGAATAATGCACTTGGGTGTATATTATCATGATGATAAGTTGGATCCAACATTCTTGATTTCTTCTCCTTCTGGGAATCCTAATTTTTTTTTTTTCAACGTGTTAAGATTTAATTCATACTTACGAAAATAATAAAAAACAATCAAAGAATACACACATATTTATAGTGGTTCGCATTGTACAAGTTGATCTCAATCTTGACCAAAATTAAAAAGGAAATACAACTTTCTTAAATCCTTTTTATTATAGGGATATTAGGTTGATTTGCGGTCAAAAAGTGAGTGTACAGTATAATTATATTTTAAGACTGTTTTTAGACCATAAATATACCGTGATACACAATGCAAGACTTTCGTCTCACGATGATTAAGACCATTAAAATGTGTGATTTAATTGCATAATCTTCAGCTTGAATATTGAAGAAATTCAACCTCCACAAATCATTTTTTTCCCTTTTGTGACTTTGTCAAAAAATTATGCCAAGTTATAATTAGATTTCACAACCAACTTCTAATTAATTCTTTGCGAGCTATAATAAAAAATCATAGCATTTATTTCAAGTTGGTAACATGTCACTAATAAGCTTCAAATCAAAACTAATTGAAGATTATGTTCGTTACGATAAATCAACCTAGATCATAAAATTGCGGGCACAACAAATTGCATCATGAATCTAGTGATCTCTCCCTACTCATGCAACACGACAAAATTACCATGAGTTTTATGTGGCCCAAACTGAATGCGCACTAAAGTTATCATATAGAAATATTGTCGTTGGATCCTATCTGAAGTATTACTATATGCTAGTTTATATCAAAGTTGATGTCTATGTGAGAGAAGGACTAGCTTGAGGATGATCATGCTCGACTTAAGAACCCAAGAATGCCATGCGAATGAGTCATATTAAGCTGTTCAAAATATCACACATGCTCGAGAATAATGAAATGACCCATTAACTTTTGAAAAGATAATAAAATATCTTTATAATATTTTTCTAAGATTAAAAATATATAAACCAATAATACAAAATAGTCTGGCCATTCTACCCTACTGTATCCTAATAAGGCCTACACATGATCCAGAAACGTCTTGGGCAATAGTGGGCCGGAGTTAGCCCAATACAGTGTTAGTCCATCTCGAGAAACGCCATCTCCTCCACTCTCTCTGAAACATTTGCAATCATTCAACCTTCTTCTCTCCATCAATTCTGCAGATCCAATGAACCCAAATTGAGAACAGAATATAAATTTCTACAAAGGTTGATAGCTTTAAGCGTCACCAACAATGGCTGGAGTCTCAGTGGCGGCAGAGTGGCAGCTGCTCTACAACCGGTATCACCGGAAGCCTGAGCTGTACCAGATGCAGTGGAAGCACGTAGACCTCATAAGGAACAAGGTCGCATGCGCACCGTTCGGAGGTCCTATCGCCGCCATCCGTGACGATGCCAAGATTGTACAGCTATTTGCCGAGTCCGCCCTTCGCAAGCTCCGCATCTTCACCTCCTCCGGCCAATTGATCTGCGAAACCGTCTGGAAGAGTCCCGGTGGTCGCCTCATCGGTATGTCATGGTCGGACGATCAAATTCTAGTCTGCATCACCCAAGACGGCACTGTTTATTTTTACAGTATCCACGCTGAGTTAATAAACACTTTTTCTTTGGGTAAATAATGTTTCGAAAGTGGCGTTCTGGAGTGCGTGTTCTGGGGAAACGGTGTCTTTTGTATCAATGAGGCGTTTGGAATTTTTGCTGTGCCGGATTTGAAGAACCCCAGGGTGGTTCAATTGGCAGATTGTAAATTGGAGGATTTGCCGCATTGTATAGCTGTGATTGAGCCGCAGTACACCATGTCAGGGAACGTGGAGGTTTTGTTGGGAGTCGGGGATCATGTCTTGTTGGTGGAAGAGGATGGGGTGCAGCAGCTGGGTGTAGGTATAGGGCCTTTGCAGAAGATTGTGGTTTCAAGGACAGGGAAGCTTCTGGCTTCGTTCACGCATGACGGGAGGCTTCTGGTTATGTCCACGGATTTTTCAAACATTATCTTTGAGCACACTTGCGAGGTACAGTTAATTTCATCAAAAGTTTTTGAATTTCAACTCAACTTGAGAATTTTGGCTTAGTGTGTGAATTCTAGTAAAGTGGTATAATTTTATGGACAAATGAAGTGCTACTCCATTGCAGTGGTTGATTTGTATGGAAAGATTGCGTCTTTATTGTTTAAATGCATATTATAGAAGAAAAGTGCCACGCAACTTGATAAGCTGGTTGAGAATGGTTTACCTTCTATTTGATTTTTCATTGTAATCATGGAATTTCCGGGTGAATAGTAAGAATTGAAAATAGTCAGTTGGTAGTCTTCTTTGCTGCATTCTTTCTTCTGAGTTTTCCATGAACATAGAATCAGTTGCACTTTGAATAAATTTGCCTAGGTTTAGAATTCTTCATTTTTATTTTTTATCTTATAGTATATCTTTATTATAAGCTGGCCATAGAAATAAGCTGCCTCAAATTACATACATGGACAAAATATAGATAGGATATGTAAATGTTGTCTTGCTGAGTACTTATTTACAACATCAGCGGGATCATGTTATTTCTAGTTAATCAGCCTATCAATTGAAATATTGTACTTCAAAATGAAGAATTGACTGCCTCTGGGATTATGAAATGGTAAAACTTTTGGAACAGCATCTAATATATCAGGGAGGGATGATGGGAGTATGAAGCAAATAAGCAAGCTAATAACTATGTACAGCATCTAACGTCTAATTATATATTGTTGTATACTCTTCAAAGACTCAATTTAGAACATGATGACAAGTAATATTTCAGTCTTTCTGATATTCTCCATTATCTTTGTGTGTATAGTCAGCTCTTCCTCCTGATCAGCTGGCTTGGTGTGGAATGGACAGCGTCTTACTATACTGGGATGATATGCTATTGATGGTAGGTCCTTATGGTGATCCTGTGTGCTATATATATGATGAGCCCATCATTCTTATTCCTGAGTGCGATGGAGTAAGGATACTTTCTAACACAAGCATGGAATTTCTGCATCGAGTCCCAGATTCTACAGTATCTATCTTTCAGATTGGGAGCAC
The DNA here is from genome assembly GCF_002742605.1 of Olea europaea var. sylvestris. Classification (NCBI taxonomy): domain Eukaryota; kingdom Viridiplantae; phylum Streptophyta; class Magnoliopsida; order Lamiales; family Oleaceae; genus Olea; species Olea europaea. The sequence goes on along the minus strand of NC_036257.1, from coordinate 18,017,486 downwards.
CCTTCCTGCTGCTTTATTATATGATGCCCTGGATCATTTTGACAGGCGGAGTGCCAAGGTAGTCTGCCTATATTATCGTAATTCATAGTTCAGAGATATTCTGATGAAGTGACTCTCATCCTTGTATTTGCCTTTAGGATGTTCGTATTTAAGCATTTGGTAATAGACTCTGAGAGTGACCCTATTTTCTATGTTCACCTTAATGTCTTCTTTCATGCATACTTATACTGTTCCAATTGTTGATGGGCTTCTAACAAATCATGGAAGCTTTGATGTAACCTTTATTACCAATATTGTGCACTGAGTAAGGTTTTATTTCAACACCAGGATCACTAGCTGCTCCCTTACTACACCATTGCCATTAATTTGGGAATTTGTTTTTTCATCCAGCTACTAATGGTGATATTTCCTACCATCAACAACCCAGCATTGGGCATTTAATATGAGATTTTCATTATGTAAGGAGGGAGAAATGGCTTAGAAAGATATTTGATCTCAGATGATGGGCTTCTTCCTCTCTCACCTTTTATAACATGCTATCAGTTTCTCATTTTCCTTTGAAAGCGTCGCCCTCAAGATATCTAGTAGCTACATGTAACTGGACTCATTGAATGATAAGGATAAACCTCCCCGTTACTTGTGTTCGCGAAATTATTTGTTTCGATTTTTAAATCCACCGCAAGTGTACGGTTCGTTAACAAGTAGTAAAATGGATTATAAGTCCAAGTATCGATCCCACGAGGATAGAATTAGTTCGAATTAATCTAATATGACCTTAACTGAAACACGACAAGCAAATTGTGTTTTTGTACTTTAACTAACAAAATATAATTGTTGATGCAATTATTGACTAAGGATTATACCAAGTTCTAAGTAACTTGGATGCAATTTAACTAAAATTTTATAGAATTAATGGATGTTCTAACTCACTAGGATCACGAATCTCCAAGCAATACCCGTTCAATAGTCATTTATGCAAATTTGACACACAATTCCACAAAAAATGAATCGATATTCTTATTTTAATTTAGCAATCTCTTTCGAGCAATGCCAAACCTAACCCAATATATGATTCGACTATATTTCTATGACGAATACTAATATACCGACATGCATTATAATTCACGAATATCAATTGATTCACACAAGGCATAGAGGTATATTTATATCCTCTATCTGACCCTATGACGATTTATACTATGTCAAACCTATTTTTCTTCTTTCGAATGCATAAATCAGGTCACCACATTCATATAATCACGTGCACAATAATTATATGAAAATAAAAACGAAATAAATCAATCAATTCCGGAATTGGTGTTTACATACGTCAAAAATCCAAAACAAATTAAACATGGTATTACAAGGTTCATCGATCTTCTAGTAGCAATAAATCTAGCCTAACATGCTAAAAAGAACAAAACTTAAAAGTATTTGAAGAAACAACATCACCCGAATCAATATTCACTCCGATCTTCAATTGACGCGATGTTTATCTCTTGTTTTCTCCCTTGTTTCTTCTTCAAAATCTCCCAAAAACATGTAAAAACGGCGTCTCCTTCGTTCTGGCCGAGTTTTTGTATTTATAGGACCCTAAAATTTTGTTTCCATAAGAGTTTCGGAAGAAAAAGGAAACCAAAATTTTTTCAAATTTTTGTTCTATGCGACCGCATAGAGTAATTCTATGCGGTCGCATAGAAGAAATTTTTCAAGCATAATTGCCTTCGGTATGGTACTATTCGACCGCATAGAGGATAATATTATGCGGTCGCATAGTACTATCAACTATGGGTAAATTGCGATTTGGTCCTCCCACTTGTATCCTTGACTTCTTAGCATCTTCTTTTCATTCTTTTCATTTCATCACCCCACGATAGTGCTGTAAGCAAAAATCGCCAAACCGGAAAATCGAACCGAAACAGCATTTTAGAAACCGTCGATTTGGTGCCACGTGGACCCGGTCAACGAAATGGTTTTGATTCAAACCAAACCTGTCAAAATGGTTTGGTTTAGATTTGAGAATTTTAATTGCGGTTTAAAACTAAACCGGACCGGCGAAAAAATATATAAAAATAAAAAAATGAAAAAATGATTTTTTTTTTATAATTCATCCAAATATGTAAAATTCAATAGCTTCATTTGTGGGTATTTTTGTGTCAATTTCTAATTTCTAATTTTCTAATACAGATATATAATCTTAATATATATATAATAATCTCAAGACTAACATAATCTATCAAAATTCATTTTCCTCTTCAGAATTTAGATGAACTCCAGTCGACATCTAGCACAATCTTGAGCCACCGGCATCACACACTTCTTTTTCAGATTTTTCACGCTTCTTCAAAGTTGAATAGTAGTATATTATACCAAATCGGAGACAAAGAGATCCTAGACATTCGGTGATAATATTTGCTACGAATAAAGTTTCAGATCAATAATTTTTTTGGAACAAATTAAGGTAAGAATTTGAAATTAAATGTGTTTCGTAACATCATACAAACGTAAACTTATGTAATTGTTATGTTTAGATATTATAAACAATAGTTTTATTATTGTGGTTGGTTATTCTCTTTGTCTAATTAGTATCTTTTTTTCAGATATGATGATCACGAGATTTTATTGAACATCATTATATTTTTTGGGGCTTATATCTAATTTAGTAGACTTATATTGTAACGTTATTATATCGTCATTAGCCTAAAAAAGGTGAACAAAAATGAAAAAAATATATTTTAGTTTATTGTAATTTTTTTTTATTTAGTTGGTATTTAAATTTATAGTAGATATATTTAGCCTCTGTTTGAGCCATATTTTTCATATCATCATAACGAGAAAATTGATCGTTGGAGAGGAGGCCAGGTCCCACACATGAAAGTAGGTCGACAAAGGCGGTTGGACTTGTGGGATAATGGTCCAAATTTTCATTTTCTTGTTTCAAAAATTTGGTTCAAACAGGGGTTTAGTTTGTTTTAGATTTATTGCTAATGAGATATAAATATATATTGAATTCAATAAATTAATGACATAAAAGTAGACGAAAAAAAATATATGGTGAAACCAGCAGTTTAAAATCGGACCAAATCGTTAGGTTTAGGTTTGAGTTTTTTTCAAACCGTTTAAAATGGTTTGGTTTAGATTTGGATTTTTCTCAAACCGGTTTAAACGGTTTGGTTTGAAAATCTGTCAAAAACCTGTAAAACCGGAATGCTTACACCCCTACCCCACGATATCGTCAATTGGTAATTGGCCTAATCGATTTCTCGATTTGTTCATCGGATCAACTTTTGGATATTTGCATTGTTGGTCCTTGAACTTTCACTTTGCGTCACTTTAGTCATTTTTCGCGTTTTTTCTCCTGAATTTCATCATGTTCATCGTTGTTTCCTACAATTCACATATGTACAAGATTAAGTCATAATTCAATCATTTTGCTCGTTTTAAAGTCATGTTTGTGACCTAAATAAGTGTGTAAAAACACACTTATCAACTTGCTTTGAATTTTTTATATAATGGACTGCATTAGACTATTCACCCTATTTTGAGTAGGGAAAAGGAACTACAGTAATCATATTAAATTTGGATTGTGAACTTTCCTTAAGAGGTGTAATTTTTTTCTTTATTGTCATTGAGAAAATCTGTTGTCTACTAGGCAGATGAAAATTTGAGATTGATTTGCTCTTCGCTACCGGAGGCTGTTGAGGCCTGTATTGATGCTGCTGGTTATGAATTTGATATTTCACAGTAGCAGACACTACTGAGAGCTGCGAGCTATGGACAAGCCTTTTGCAGGTTGGTTTGTTTGGCATTGTCTTACTGGTGTTTAAACGTTAGTATATTCAATAAAAATGACACTCTGTTCCTGTGCTTTGGATGAAGTTTTTATAATTTCTTTCTGAGCTGCTAGATACAGGATGTATATTGCACTTCATTTCATTGTACTATTTTCAAGAGTCATTTTTCAGATTAACAAGTTATGAATTTCATAATTAGGCTGGTCTTCCCTGTAGCTTTGGTGCTTTCCTGATTATGGTATCTGAGCTAACAAATAGGAAAAGAAGGAGAAGAAGTTGGGGGTCATGAAATGGTCAGATATGGGAAGGGGTGGCCAAAATTGTAAGAATAGATTTAACCGCCTATTCGTACCATGAACCATTATGTATTTAATTGTATGGATAGATCCAAACAATATTATGAGTTTGAAACATTGACTTTTGAGTCTACTGTACATTTGGTGAATTGGGCAGTGGGAAAAAAAAAATATGAACAGTCTTTCAAGTTTCCACAATAAATGTGGGAGCATTTTTTCAGAATGCATTTGTAAAAGGGCATCAGATTTTGGACACTGTGCTTATAGCGAATGAATGCATAGATTCAAGAATGCGCTTAAGGGCCCCAGGGATGCTTTGTAAGCTAGATATTCAGAAGGCTTACGACCATGTGAATTGGGGTTTCTTGTTATATATGCTCAGGCGCTGTGGCTTTGGAGATAAATGGTGTAAATGGATTCAATTCTGTATTTCTACTGTTTCATTCTCAGTTTTGGTCAACGGAACACCAGAGGGTTATTTCCGGAACAGTAGAGGCTTGAGACAAGGGGATCCATTGTCCCCATTGTTATTTGTCATTGTGATGGAGGCTCTCAGTAGGATGATTGAAAGAGCAGTGAGAGGAGGTTTGATAAGGGGTTTTATGGTTGATCAATTGCAGGTGTCTCATCTGTTATTTGCAGATGACACGTTGATCTTATGTGATGTAGATGTAGAACAATTCAGGAACTTGCGCCGTCTGTTCTTATGTTTTGAAGCGGTGTCTGGTTTGAAAATTAATTTGGGAAAGTCTGAGGCTATTCCAGCTGGGGAGGTCAATAATGTCGAGGAGCTGGCTGATATATTGAGTTTTAAGGTTGCGCAGTTGCCGATTATCATATCTAGGACTCCCGTTAGGGGCACGATTTAAAAGTACCCATATCTGGAATGGTATTGTAGAAAGGATGGAGAGAAGGTTAGCAAGGTGGAAGCGTATGTACCTTTCTAAGGGAGGTAGACTTACTCTCATTAAATCCACTCTCACCAATCTCCCTACTTACTTTTTGTCATTGTTCCCCATTCCGATTGCAGTGGTAAAGAGATTAGAGAGGTTTCAAAGAGAATTTCTGTGGGCAGGGTTGGGAGAGGAGAGGAGACTCCATTTGGTCAATTGGGGAGTTGTTTGTTTGCCGATGAGGATGGGAGGTCTTGAGGTGAGGAGCCTTGTGTTGTTCAATAAAGCCTTATTAGGCAAGTGGTTGTGGCGATTTGGAGTGGAGAGGGAGAGTTTCTGGAGAGAAATAATTGGGGCGAAGTATGGTGTGACTGATGGGGGATGGTGTACATTTGAGGATCGTGGTTCTTATGGGGTGAGCTTGTGGAGGTATATCCGACGGGGATGGAGTGCATTTTTGGACAAACTGAAGTTTGTGGTTGGAAATGGTAATGAGATTAAATTTTGGGGTGATTGTTGGTGCGGAGATCAACCGCTGAAGGAGAGATTCCCTTCTTTGTATCGTATTGCCTCAGTGTCCACTGCCATGGTGAGTGATCTCTTAGACATTCATAATGGGAGTTATAGCTGGAATATAACGTTTAGGAGGGATCTTCAGGATTGAGAATTGGAAGATTATTCGCTGTTTATGACCATTTTACATGAGGCCCAAATTCGAGTTGGAGAGAGGGATTGCATCAGGTAGAGGACAGCACAGGATGACATTTTTTCGGTTCGCTCGTGCTTTGGTTCCCTCATGGGATGTGTGAATAATTCATTCCCATGGAAGTTGGTATGGCAGTGTAAATTGCCTCCTCAGGTGGCATTCCTATTGAGGACAGTTGTGAGGGGACAGGTCTCAACGGTGGATAATTTTCGTCGTAAAGGCTTTTATGTAATCGAGTGGTGTTATATGTGCAAGAAGGATGGGGAGACGATCGATTATTTGTTCATTCATTGTGATGGTGTACGTTGGATTTGGAACAGTATAATCAGTTCACAATCTATGGATTGGGTGATGCCTCGTCATATAGAGGACGTGATACGGGCATGTCGTAGAAAATTTCGGGATAAGGATAGCAAACTAGCATGGCACCTTATCCCAGGCTGCATTGTTTGGTGCGTGTGGAGAGAAAGGAACAACCGTTGCTTCGAAAACCAAACAAAGACAAGAGAGCAGATAAGAGAAACATTTTACTTTACCTTGTATTCTTGGTTTAATGCTGTGACTAGAAATCCTGTAGATGAGTTGCCTAATTTCATGTTTTTCCTTAATAGCTTAAAGTGATTGTACACCCCCCGTGTATTCTCTTTTAAGTAATAAAATTATTTGATTACCTATCAAAAAAAAAAAAACAATGCGATGCTCAATGAATATGATGTTGCCTGGTACTTACAATTCTCTTTTGGTTTTGGTCTTCATCATTGTTTGGTGAGTTTGAAATAAATTAAATACTTTCTTATTAATATGAATAAAGGCATTCTCAACATTAGTGCTCGATATGTCATGGAACTTTTGATTGACGTAGAGTTGCTTCCTGAAATGAAGTTTTCTGATTTTTGCATGAACTTTACTTGGTGCAGGATTGCTCCTTGCTTAAAGTTACTATTGTACATTTGTTCATGCTCAGAAAGAACATTGTTTTCTGATTTTTGTCTTGGTAATGATATCCAGTTCGCTTTGGCAGCCAATTCCAACGTGACCGCATTCAAGAAATGTGCAAAACATTACGGGTACTAAATGCTGTACGCCACCACGAGATTGGCATCCCTCTAAGCATTCAGCAGTACAAGGTCTTAGTGCTAACTACTTTATGTCTGAAGTTGCAATTCCATGTCATGCTTCTTTAATGAAAGCAACTTAAAATAGTCTCCTTGCAGTTGCTTACGCCAGCCATGCTGATTAACCGTCTGATTAATGCTCATAATTACCTACTATCTCTTCGTATATCAGAATACCTTGGAATGAATCAAGTAAGTTTTTCAAAACTTTATTTCCTATTTAAATTGTATAATACATTTGTTCTTTTCTCATCCCTTCCTTCTCTTTCGGTAGAGCCTTTGGTTGCCTAACAGTGGTTGACCTTGGTACTTTACATCCCCTTTCGCGTTGTTTTTACTCAGTGTGATATTATACTTTCGAGTACCACCATACCTATTTTGTTTTTTTATGATGGATGCTTATATTTGCTTCAGTGAGTCTATATGAGCTGCTAACTAGTTCGTTTCATTTGAAATTGGAACATGAATATTTTTGGTCCTGTACTATGCAATGAGAATTAAAATGCTTTCCGTTAACAGTTGAATTTACCATGTTAAGATATTCATAATAATTGATGTTAAATGATATGTACAAGGTCTTAGTGCTAACTACTTTATGTCTGAAGTTGCAATTCCATGTCATGCTTCTTTAATGAAAGCAACTTAAAATAATCTCCTTGCAGTTGCTTGCGCCAGCCGTGCTGATTAACCGTCTGATTAATGCTCATAATTACCTACTATCTCTTCGTATATCAGAATACCTTGGAATGAATCAAGTAAGTTTTTCAAAACTTTATTTCCTATTTAAATTGTATAATACATTTGTTCTTTTCTCATCCCTTCCTTCTCTTTCGGTAGAGCCTTTGGTTGCCTAACAGTGGTTGACCTTGGTACTTTACATCCCCTTTCGCGTTGTTTTTACTCAGTGTGATATTATACTTTCGAGTACCACCATACCTATTTTGTTTTTTTATGATGGATGCTTATATTTGCTTCAGTGAGTCTATATGAGCTGCTAACTAGTTCGTTTCATTTGAAATTGGAACATGAATATTTTTGGTCCTGTACTATGCAATGAGAATTAAAATGCTTTCCGTTAACAGTTGAATTTACCATGTTAAGATATTCATAATAATTGATGTTAAATGATATTTAACTCCAACTGGTGGTTCTTTTGTTTCTTAAGTTTGTTTGGGAGACTAACAAAGTAAAATAGTTTTATTATAAAAATGAAAGTAAAATCAGTTAATAAAAGACCTCGTTTAGAAAATGACCTGACACTATTCTAATTGTAAAAGGGACATTTTGGTTTATCTATAGTTCTCTTTTCTGCAATTTTTCAGCATCCTAGAATTATAATTTTTAGAGAAATTTATTTGACATGAAATTTGATGTGCAATTGCATGCATCTCTATGCAAAGAAAATTGTGAAGGAGAATATAAATTGAGCAGGGTTCCAGATGAATAGTGTATTACACAAACAGATCCCATGCTTTGTCTCTTTCTCACTTCCTATGTTGTTCGGATGTATGAATAATTTCTGTCATAGTAGGGTATATTTTGAGCATTAATGTTGCTGGTTTTTATTTTCCTTTTGTTTTATATTTCTACTCTTCTAAGTATGCTTGTTATCAATGTCAATATTCCGAAATTTGAAGTCTGTGTTCCTTCACAGCTTCGAAGTACAATATAAATAAAAATCTTGTAATGCTTTTAAGTCGATAAAATTACTTGTCTTTAATTTGCGGAGTATATATTCTACATTTTTATATTTTTGAAGGTGTTAATTGAAACTGCTTTGACATTATCAAATAGATGACTATGAACACATAAATAATTATATTGCTTTTATCCAGTTTTCAGTACAATGTTATTTATTTATTTACATATGAGCAGCTCAGTGTAAGATACTGTAATTTAAGAACCTTTTTTCAACTTTTAGTGGCATGAATTCTAGTGGGGACTATTTTGATATGCTTATAACACTCCCCATCCCCACCCCTCTTGGTGGGACAACGACCCTCCACCACCACAGTAAACAAAGAAGTAAAGAAGAGAGATGTCTGGTCTTCTGGTAACAAGATATCAAAAGGAATCTTTGCTAAATAGTCAGAGGCAGTTCCTCCTGCTACGTCTGTATAATTAAATATACAAAAAAGGATGAAGCATCTATTGTTTGGTAAAGTGTAATTCTGCATCATTGTTGCATGCACTAATATATTTCTGTTTTTGTTGTTTTGAGTAGGAAGTTGTGATAATGCACTGGGCTTGTACTAAGATAACAGCATCTTTGGGGATTCCTGATGCCAGTCTCCTAGAAATTTTACATGATAAGGTTAGTGACTTTAACTACTCCATTAACCTATCATTTAAACGATTTCTCCAATTTAATTCACTCCCTCCCTTCGTTTTTTTTTTTCATGAGACCCCATGTCTGATATAATGATACTGAAATTGCAGCTGAAGATATGCAAAGGCATATCTTATGCTGCAGTTGCTGCTCATGCAGATAAGAGTGGCCGCAGGAAGTTAGCTGCCATGCTAGTTGAACACGAGCCACACTCCTCGAAACAGGTCTTGGTTTTCTTGTGCCCTCCTATCTGTTTGTTCTAGCCATTTTCTATTTAAAAAGAGTGATTTGTTCTTCATTAAAGTTACATAAAAACATAGTGGGCGTCTTTTGAGAATCTTATTGCATTAATAAGTTTGTTCTTATATCAGATCCCTCTCTTGCTAAGCATTGGAGAAGAAGATACTGCACTCATGAAGGCTATAGAAAATGGTGATACTGATCTTGTCTGTCTTGTCCTGTTTCATATCTGGCAGAAGGTGTGCAAAATTGTAGATTGAATAGCTTTTTATTGTGCCTATACTATCTACTTGCTCTGAGAATCTTTTATTGCATTTTCATAGTGATGTTTATTATTGTAGAGACCCTCGTTGGAGTTTTTTGGAACTATACGACCCAGACCATTGGCCCGCGGTTTATTCATAACTTATGCACAGTAGGCACTATCGATCCTATCAAAGTACTGTAGATTACAGGCTTCTTCTGTTGAAAACCTTCTTTTCTAATGTAATTTGTTTCTAATCTTTCTTTTACCAGATGCTATAAACATGAATTCTTGAAGGACATTTTCCTATCCACTGGTCAACTTCAGGTAGGTTCAAGTTTCACTTGTGTCATGAGGTCTTCCCTTTCTCAAATCAAATAATAACTAATGTATAATGGGATAAGACACTAATGATTCTGAGTCTATATTCCTAAATTAATAGAAGTACCAATTGCTTATTTATTACAAATTGGACTGATGGACAAAGGAAGATATTTTCCTTTTCATTCTTTTCTTCCCCACAAGGCTGTGGTTTTATTTTTTTTATTTTTTTTCCTTTTATTTTAGTAGTCATATGTTCTTTCTCCATCAAATTGTAACATCTTGTGTAGTTTATTGGTAGAAATCTAAGGGATCTGTTTTAGTATATTACAATTGGACAATTATGCTGCTGTCAAGTGCTTTTGAGAGATTGAGCATTAGAGCTTGTTGATCTTGTATACTATTGCTCTTATGATTTAAGGTTTCTATTTTGTAGGATGTTGCTTTTTTATTGTGGAAACAGTCCTGGGAACTAGCAAAGAATCCAATGGCTAGCAAAGGATCTCCACTTCATGGTCCACGCATAAAACTCATTGAAAAAGCGCAGCATCTCTTTTCAGAAACAAAGGAACACATATTTGAGTCGAAGGCATCTGAGGAGTATGCAAAATTGTTAAGGTGCCCATTGTATATTGTATTTATTAGCAAGTGATATTCCAATTAATGGTTCTCACTTTTTTACCCAAGGCTCATTTGACTCTGAATAACTCCAATATGACTACCATCCAGTACATCATGTTATTTGTGCTTGTGATTTGCACATCTTTACTTTCTAATACTTTATGACCATGTTTGTTCCCAATCGATGAATTCTCATCATACTGCTTTTGGACTAATGCCTTCTGGGTAGCCTTTACCGAAATCTCATGATACATGCTGTTTTTCACCAAATATTTCCAAAATTCTTAATTATTTTATTTGTAATGGAATCAAATTCTGTCTGCTTGAGTGAACCATAAATTTGTAACTTCGTATCAACTATCAATTAATGGCAGAATGACTCGATCGCTTCAGAATTCCAGCGGGATAAGTGAAATTCTTAATAATGTCTCATTTCCGCTACATTTGCAACCTGTTTAGTCCATATAAGGACATCAAAAGGTTTTTCAACACCAATCTATGTAATCATTTCAGTCTTGTTTATTATGAAGCATCTCTTCTCTTAGTCTTTTCTCTTCTGCCCTCTCTACCTTTCCTCTTCTGTTATTTAATAGTCTGAAATATGAGCTATGTTTAATGATGTAGATTTGCGCAATTCTGATTAAACTTTTCATGGGTGATTAGCAATCAATAGCAGAATTCAGCATGACTTGGAGGTCAGCACTAAGCAGGCCATTTTTGTGGACTCTAGTATCAGTGACACTATTCGTACATGTATTGTACTAGGAAATCACCGGGCTGCAATGAAAGTTAAAACAGAATTTAAGGTTTGTTTCCACATTTCACTCCTGCTAAACAGTATGTATTACCAAGTATACGCAGGAAATGATCTTTCAGCATTCTTTATTTCTATCTGTTATAGGTTTTTTTTGTGCAATTTATTTGCATCACAATCATTTTTGTCAATGTTTTTGACATGTTTCAGGTTTCAGAGAAGCGATGGTATTGGCTTAAAGTTTTCGCTTTAGCAACAATTCGGGACTGGGATGCCGTGGAAAAATTTTCAAAAGAGAAAAGGCCACCGATGGGTAAGCCCTTTTAATTGATTAAGTTCAATATAGAAAGTATAACCTGCAATATGTGTCTTCATATGGTACTCCAGTTTTCTTGTATCTGTTTGTGCGCGCTCTCTAAATAAATATTGTAAGCGATGAATGAATGACTGTGTCCCTTGCAATCATGGGTTACAAGTTTGCTAGGAATGGTCACGGGATTAGTTCTTCATCCTCCAAAGTTTTCTTTAAAGTTATTATAGCCCTTGTTTGTTTCCCATTAATTGGCCATTAAAATGAAAAATATAATCGTTATCCATCACATCAAGCGATCATATTTGAATTTTTATCTCTTGTGTGAGGTATATTTTTCATTCTCATTCTTACATTAATGGGAAACAAATGGGGCCTATATTTCTCAGTTGAATTTCAATATAAAAAGAGATAAAAGTCCAACCTAGACACCCTGGTATTTTCTACTTTTGACCTTTTTCTTGGTGAGAAATGAGCCATCCCATTGGCCTATTTCAGAGAAACTTTTGACAGTCGTTATTGAATGCAGAATCACTGAGGTTAGCTCTTTATCGCTTTTGTGTTTTCACTTCAAGTACTGTCATCTGTAGGTTACCTGCCATTTGTGGAGGCATGTATTGATGCAGATGAGAAAATTGAAGCCCTTAAATATATACCAAAACTTACTGATCCCAGAGAGAGAGCCGAGGTAGAATTCATTTTTGTATCTGCACCCTAGTGTTTTATAGTACTTACTTTCAGAAGCAAAATAGGCATTGTCCGTTCAAACTGCTGACTGTCCATGCTGTATAATTCACGAACAGGCATATGCTAGAATCGGAATGGCCAAGGAAGCTGCAGATACTGCATCTCAAGCGAAGGATGGCGAACTGCTTGGGCGACTGAAATTAACTTTTGCACAAAATGCAGCAGCTTCTTCAATTTTCGATACACTAAGAGATCGATTGTCCTTTCAAGGCGTCTTTTAGTTCTTACTCACGTCGTATTTGAAGCTATGAAGCTGTTGTTTGATGCTGCCTAGGCCATATGATTTTCTTTGCATTGCAACACCGTCCTGCAACGTGTGTAGTCCCTGTTGCACTTCTGCCATTAGTTCCTTCTATGTATATTTGAGTAATTTTGTAGCTGATAGCAGTCTTCTCTTATTCTAATTATTACAGCTTGTTCCTTTGCTGTGTAATTTTATTTTATTTTATTTTTCTTTTTCTTTTTCCGTCATAGTGACATTTTGATATGTTATAAAGATGAAGGCTCTGTTTTATATAACCCTTTGCTTTGATTTTCTGTTTGTTATATAATGTAATTTACAGTTACTGGAATTTTACATATTTACATGATGAGTTTCATAGTAATGGATAAACATATTCAAAACATGCATGTAGATACAGATCTAACGAAAGACCTAATAATACTTGAAAATTATAGAGTAGGGACTTAATTTGTTAAGCAGAAAGCACGAACTCATTTTTCTAACAACCAAGTAGGTTGAAATGCTCAAGAATTCCAACGTATACTTCAATAAAATTAAAAAGTAATAATAATTAAAAAAAAACAATTAAGGATTGTAAATCAATAACAATAATTAAATCAACAGTTGGCTCCGGAACTTACGAAAAAATAAAATTTACCAATTGAAAAGCAGTTAGGTTTAGAAAGGAAATTATTTGGTAAGAGCGACATACCTAAGTCTTGGAGGGAAAAATCGAGGTAAGTTGGAAGGCATAATTTTGAAATTAAAAAACTCGTGCAAAAGGAGAAAAGTGAAAATTCATTAAACTAAAAAAAAAAAAAAATTCAAAATTATTTTTTAGCGATTAGCTGAACCCACAAACCCATGTGAATCCAACCCTGCTTTGTAGTGTCGTTTATCCATCATAATTTTACCACAGTTCCATCTTTTCCAACTTGATCTCATGCAAGACTCTTCTACCTCTTGCAGTGAAATTGTCACTATAGTTAAAGCGAATTTATCAAAATAGAGCTGCATTTGCATAGCATTATACACATCCCGGACATATAATAAGTGCATGTTTGCTATACAGTATTGAATCTGGTGGTCAACAATTGTACAAATTTGGTAAAGTTTTCCGGGCGAACGATTGGTCAAGGTTGACGGGCACTTGTAGTACGACAAAAGAGTTATTGCGATGCCCGTGGACCAACTCCAAAAACATCTAATTCTTGTTACTTAGCCCTGTTTGTCATCCTTTAAAAATTTAGCCCTTGTTTGTTTATCATCATTTCCTCATTAAAATGAAAAATATGATCGTTATCCATCACTTCAAACCACCAATTTTGAATTTCTATCTCTTTTATGGGGTCCATAATAGCTTTATTTTTCATTCTCAATTTTATGAAAATGGGAATCAAACAGGACCTTAAATTGTTTACTATAGGATCATTCTCTATCATACATTCATATAATAAAATAATCTACATACAAACCATAAAGTTTTCTTATTTTCTAACCACACATTTTTCAAAAAATACTATTCAATAACTCATTATTCCCAAATAAATTTTATCAAACAGACTCCTAAATACACAGGAAGAAATGTAAATAACCATTAGAATGGTTTTAGTTGTCATTTCCCATGGAATGAGCATTCTGTCTGCTTTTGACAAGATTATGACGGCACTACGAAGTTGAAATTTCTTTGATACTTTTTCTATTCAGAAAGCTACAACTTTTAATAAAATTCTTAATACAAATCTTCATTTTCGTGTTCAAACCGCGTTTCTAAAGTGGACTTTGAAAGACTTAGACCGAGGAAGATTCCAGTAGTGTTACCCAAGAGATTTAAATCTTGGTTAATTTTCGTATTATTGAATCAAGACTTTGTTTTTAATGTTCTGATAGAGAAGTCACCGATTTATTTAGTTATATTTTTATCTTTATCATGTCATTTAACGCAGCGACACATCAATTGATTGATCAATAGACGTAATATGAATTTATTTACCGATTAATTTATGTAACCGTTGTTTAGTTTAAGTTAAGCAACGATGCTTAGGGTCTATTTGGTACGGCTCTTGAAACTAAAAAAAATTATTTCAGAACATGTTTTGATAATTTTCTGAAAATAGAAAAATTTTTAGAGGAAGTTAATTTAACTTAGTTTTCTCATAAACTTCTTCTACAAAAAAAAGTAGAAGTCCTTGCAAATGTACGTACTATTGATACATTATTTCTAGTATTTTGAACATTTCAAAATACCAAATAGTTAGATGTGAATTAGTCCATATAAAAAAGAGGGTGTGCATGATTCACATTCACTTCTTTCTCTCATATAAGTATATACTTAAAGAAATTCCAATTTTATTTTAAACTTTCAAGAACACATTCACCAGAACACAAAGAATGCGAAAAGGGGCTAAAAGTGCATAGGAGTATCTATCCATCTGCCTTCATATCTCCAGCCAAAATGGTATATAATTCATCAACTTTCGCAATCACGTATGTATATCAAACACGCACACAAACACGAATATTACCTAAAGTTTTCATTATTTTTCTGCAGAAAAAAGCGGTTATAAAGGTGTCTATGAATGGCCCGAGGTGTCGCCCAAAGATTCTCAAGTTTCTAGTTCAAGTTTTAAAGCTAATGGTACCCTATGAAGTCATATGGAAAATAGGGAACAAATCTACCAGCAAAAGAAGAAAAAGGGCCATGGAGATTGCTGCCACTTCTCCAGGTTTGTGTTAAATATTATAATATATTCGAAAAATAAGACAAATTTGTGCAAAATATTATGTTTTTTCCAACATGTAGGAGTGCTATCTATAGCAATACAGGGGGACGAGAAGGACCAGCTAGTTGTGACCGGAGAAGGATTCGACTCTGTTAAACTCACCATGGTGCTAAGGAAAGAGGTGGGCTTTGCTTCGGTTATAAGTTTTGGACCCGACAAGAAATGAGGTTCGTGAGAGTTAGAGAGTACTTGTACGAGGACGAGGTGCAGAATCAAGAATGTCTATCACATAGCCGAAAGCTTTGAAAATCTTAAAATTGAAGGGAATGAATGAGTAGTACTATTTGTAATTTGGTGTGCTCTATATTGTTATGTCTAAGGTGTTACTACTGATACATGCAAGAAGAAACTACACTGCAAGTGTTATCAGCAAATTTTATTTTTGAATAAATATTATTTGGATCGATATCGAACTACTTTATCGCACATTAATAAATTAAATATTCAGCGGAAAAATATATTTGAGTGTACATCAATTAATTAGTGGATCATTTTATTTCAGTTCCTTCCATGAACTTATTCGTTGTTGTATAAATTTTGTAATTATGCTGATAACAGTGACATGACGAACTTTTTTTTTTTTTTTTAAATGAAAGATGATGATTATTATTTTTTTTAAATTCCAAGGTTAACAAAGCAATTAACCCTTTACAAATTAAAAATTAGAACAGTCTTTCCATAAAAGAAAAAACATTTTTTATTGCAGTCCAATGAAGATGGACTTTTCCTTTCTTAATGACCTCTGATAATAAATCCAAAAAGTACATAAAGGTTTTGTTTCACTCTGATAATAACATTTTTGTTGCGCCCGGATGAACACGGCAATCCAGAAATAATAATGATATTCACAGTGAAAATTATCGACAATCATCTTACATGGTATAACAAATTGCCATGTGCATGCCACGTATGACGACTACCGGCAATCTTATTCCAACTATTTGGTTTGAAGTTAACACGAAATATATATATAAAAAAATTAATTTAATCATATATAAACATTAGCTAAACATAATAATAATTTAAATGAGTAAAACTTTGTCCACCTTTTAATTTCATCTTTCTTGAGTCTTTAATACGGAACGTGTGATCACCAAATCATATCTTTCGAGTTTAATTTTATGCAAAAAATATTAACTAATATTAATATGACCATAGACTTAACTTTTGTTTGGAAAGATTAATTTATAAATAAATAAATAAATGAATAGTGTTTTTGAATTCATTAGCCCGAAGGGATATGACATATGTCGAATATATCTCACGGCGTTGATTTTGACGTAGACATTCTCACAACAGTAAAGACTTTTGTTATACAAATGTTGTGATTTTAATTGCCTGTAAAATCTCACAACATCCTGATTTTTCTGTTTCTTATTTAATTAATTAATTAATTAATTTTTGCATGGGGTGTTCAAAGAGTAAAAAATTGATCGACGCGCTTAGATGGATTTGAGGTGTATGAGAGATTCTATACGATTGTATAGCTTTTCACTTACTGGAAGTTTTTATTTTTGATAGCCCGTAATTTTTTTTTTTCGATTTGAAGATTTTCCATCTTTATATTCAATAATATTGAAAAATCGAGGAATTGATCTAAGTTTTTGACACAAACTCTTGTTTGTTCCATCGGTTATAAGTTATAAAGCACAAATGGTACCCGAACTTTTTAAAAAGATACACATAAATTTCATTTTTCTTGACCAATACCCAAGCTTCCAAATAAGTTCTTAACATCTTTTATAGATATCAATTTTTCATAATCCGTACCCGATAGTTTAAAAATAAATGCTCATCTATACCTAATTTAACTAGTTGTTAATAACTCTAGACAACCGATGGCATTAATCAACTCCTTTAGCAACATAGTAAACACACATGATCAAGAACTCTACAAAACACACTCATTGTTGACCAAATGCACATCTTTAATCATTAAAGTGAATCTTAATTTCGTCTCTCTTTTGCTGTTGAATTGTGTTATTACGATATTAATTGTTATTGAATGAGGTTAAAAAAAAGATGTGAAAATGTATAGGCAACATAAAATTAACATTTCAGAGCAATTTGGGACCATAGATTTTGAAAAAAAATAAAAATAAAAAATGGATGATTGTTGTGAGGACAAGTATGGCAATTTTCAATAATGCAAAAATACGAGATCCAATAAGAAGGTTGGCCCGGCGGCTTGACTTAAAGTCAACATATTGCACTTTTATTCACACCCGTTAATTGGATTAATGAAATAATTGATGTCACAGCTTAGTTAGCAAATAATTAAACCGTAATTCTCCATTTTTAATTATGTTAATTAATACTGGGCTTGTGCAAAAAAATCTAAAAGAAAATCGACGAACTCAGTGAAACCAAACCAACTCAAGTCGGTTTGCATCGGTTTGACAGGGTAATTGATTTGATTTTTTATTTTTTATTTTTTTTAAAAAATAAAATAATAGTGGGTCGGTTCAGCCATGGTTTGAAGCCTCAAACTGCTGATTAACCAAACTGATCCAATGAACTTACATGTTTATATTTTTTTAGTTATTTGTATATTTTGGAAGAAAAAATATTAAAACTAATATAAATTTTATTAATGCAAGGAGCAAATCACTTGTGGATTCTTACCTAGAATATTATTAGGGGTGGAAATGGTCTAATTCGATTCGGTTCGGTTCTCGAACCCGAAATTTTCGGATATTTAATAAATGAAACTGTCGGATCTAATTTTAATTATGAAACCGTTCGGGTTTGATTTAGTTCAATTCGATTCAGTTCCATTCGATTCCCAGGTTCTATACTATACTTAATTTTTTTTAATATTTACAAAATTACATTAATTCAACTAATGACATATTCAATCTTAACTCTTACAAAATAACGTAGTCGAATATTATATGTCTTTTGTAAAATCATATTTTTCGGTTTGATTAAATTAACTAGTTAGTAAATTTATTTAGAAAAAATAAAATAATTTCACTTATTTAAAATAAATAAATTAAAAAATTAAGGAGATTCAATTTTTCAATTTTTTTTTATTTAGAACGAGAACTGAAACGAACCCGTCAGTTCTCGATTCAGATATCCGTTCAGATATTTAATTTAAAAAGAATTGCTCGATTCAAAAATTTTGTCCAACCCTACATATTACCTTGTTTGAGTTCTATTCTTTGAAAAAAAATACATTTTTAAATAATATTTGACATCATTTAATAAAATAATATTATACATAAATTCAAAATTTCTCTAATTTTTTAACCTTATGTTTCTTATTAATATACTATTTAAAAATATATTTTTTATATAAAAGGGATGGGACTCAAACAAGGGTCAAGAGTATAATATTCTATGAAAAATAATATAATTTGTTTTAAAATATTTTTGTGGGGACAAGTACAGAAATTTTCAATATACAAGATCCAAGAATATGCTTGGCCTGGCGGCTTGACTTAAGGTCAACATATTACACTTTTATTCACAGCCGTTAATTTGACTAGTGAAAAAATTGATGTCGCAGCTTTGTTAGCTAATAATTAAACTGCAATCCACCATTATAGTAGGCCAGTGCCGAAAAAATTGACCAAATCAATGAAATCGAACCAGAGTAAGTTTGAATCGGGTTGAGAAGATAAGTGATTTTTTTTTTTAATTTTTATTTTGGACAAAACTATGGTGGGTCAATTCAACTATGTTTGAAGCCTCAAATCGCTGATTAACAAAACAAATCCGATCCACTTACATGTTTATATTTTTTGTTTTGTTTTGTTTTTTTTTAGAAAAAAATAAAAATTAGAAGTTAAGTCCTAATCTCATAATTATATATCGATTCTCTCCAACCTATGATGTTACCAATAAATATTAGTATTGAAAATTTCCTTTCATAAGTTCATTATGTTATACTTGACTCTTTTTTTTTTTTTTTTTAATTCAAGCAATCAGGCTACATAATACATAAAAAAATAACACAATTCTTAAGTTTTCTATTGACCCATCTCTATTAACCTGATTTTATTTGTCATTCAATAATTCTTATAATATAAAGTTATTTAGTTATTTTAGTTATTGTATTCCAAATGGGTCCAAAATTCAGACAATTTTTTTTTTTAAATTCAATTTGGACTTATTGTCCAAACCAACTGACTGAACTGAATCAAACCAAAATTGATTTTAGTTTTGGTTCGATTTGATTTAAAAGCTATAATCGATTTGGTTTGGTTTGGTTCGATTAAGAGTTATAGTAGATTGGTTTTGGTTGAAATTCACCCAAATCGACTAATTTGATTTTGGTTTTGGATTGAAATCGAAACCAATTGAAACCAAATCCCTCACAGGCCTAATGAATACAAGTAAAGTGATCATCTTGAAACAATAATAAATTTAGTGATCAATATCGAATTTAGCTAAAAGTATCAATATATGTAACTTTTTAAAATAACTTAGATGAGTAGTGATATAACCTAAATGAGAGTTAATTGTTCCAATAGTTACTGAACTTATGTCCATAATTTTGATTGGTCATTGAAATTTAAAATGTCGAGTTTTGTTCATTGAAATTAAGTCCATGTCTTCGATTGTTTATCGAAATTTAAAATGTCGAGTTTTGATCATTGAACTTTGAAAAATGCTATACATTACTCACTATAAACTCGACATTTTAAATTTCAATGAGCAACCGAAAACATGGACCTAAGTTCAATGATCAAAGCTAGAAATTTTAAACTTCAATGACTAATCAAAGAAGTGGACATACGTTTAAAACACTAGAACAATTAATTCCCTAAAAGAAGTAAGACTATAAAAGATATGTTTTGAGTGATGGAGCCTAAGAAGTAACTTCTAGAGCCCGACTAATTGCGAAAACAGCTTGAAAACAATTTATGCCGTAAACTTCTTGTTAACAATTTAATTTATGTGGGACCAATTAAGATTAGATTTACTATGACATATTCAATAGTTTCTCATATGATCTACGTTTTAAGACTAACTAAGCATGGTTACGTCATTGCTGACACAATGGGTCATGAAGTCCTACGTTTACACGTTTTTCAATCAACAAATATATATTTTAAACTTTTGTCAATTCTATCGTGCTACACACTAATAAAAAGTGTTATAAGAGGAATAAAATAATTAAAAGTTTGTTTGAAGAGCATTTACAAATTGTTTAATTAATTAATAAGTAAAAATAAATTATAAATAAATGAGTAGTAATTGTGAATCTCACGAAATGTGTAGATAAAAACTGAATTATTATTTATAAACAATTTATAAACATTGGGCAAAAATAGTCTAATTCGTATTATATTTATAATAACAATGACTATGTTGTACACTCTAAGAATTTGATAAATTACAAATCATTTGGAAAAACAAAGTCATTCACGTTTAGGGTGTCAAGTGAGATGTGTAATAACTTGCAAGTTAACACATACATAATTCTTTAATAATCATTTCTTGTCCACACTCATTTTTAACTCACACATTATTTCTAAAAAAA